>NC_134484.1:416677177-416977177 GCF_040206685.1 Ascaphus truei
GAATGTAATGTTGCATTTTGTATGTAGATGTACATGCAAGTGTATGGAGTTGATTTCCATATTTTGTTGGTATGATTTGGCAAATTACCAATGACTGGACATTGTACACTTTGTTTTTTTTACGGTATATTGTGGAGAAAATACCAGAACGCATTTAATAAACGTGCTATGCCATAAACCAGGTGTGCTCACTTTTTTGTTTGCGCCCCCGTCTGCGCTCTACCCCTCCCTCCTTAACTTTTCTCTGGCATCGCATCATCGTGACGTTGCGCTCCCTCTGTATTTTATTTAAATGTGAGGAAGGGAGCAGGGCCTCTGTACGCACTGCGGCCCCCCCACAGAAAATGTTGCGCCCCCGCCCCAGTTTGTGCATCCCTGTGCATAAGGCATAATATGCGTTCAAGCACTGGAAGACACCTTAACAGCTAAGAAGTATAAAATCATAACAGATCTAATGCATGATCACAGCTATTGTATTGACAACAAAGATGAAAGGGACGAGCTAATATCTGATTGGTCACTTTATCTAAACGATGTAACAAAGCAGTGGGGGAAAGAGTTTTATTGTACAGAGATGGGTAGTAACCAGAACAGTCGAATTACTGGACATGACGAGCTAAGAGGTCCAAAGAAAAGAATAAAGTTGTGCCATGTTTGATTAAAAAGCCTTCTGACAGAAAATGTCATTAATACAACATGGGTGAAAGACAGGACTAAAGTACCTCAAAAGAATTTGAAAAAAAAAAAAAAAAGGTACACTTTGGAAGTATGTCTTCAGTGAATATGTCTTCCAGGATTTACCGTGTATAGTATATAGTCAGAAGAGTGATCAGTTAGGAAAAACCAGGCGCTTACCTTTAGTATCAGATCAAGGAAGAATAGTGAAACCAATAAATGTGGTTTCTCTCTGTTATTGTAGAGATAGTCTTGTGATCCCTTCTGCTTCAACCCCTAATAAAGGGATAATCCGAAGCCCTTATGGAAACGTAGAGACAACCAGAGTAGGGGGAGCGAGGGATTAGTAGATACACGTTTATACAATTTCCGACGGTTAGATATGCATATAGAAAACCCAGTGCAGTGGGGGTAGGACGGGAAGTAATAAAATATAAATACTTACACGGCCATGTGTAAGCACATTCCAAAGAGGGTGTCTTTGTGATAGATGCTGGCCCTTCCGTAGGTGGGTACAGGGGGGTCACAGTAAGTTTTTATATATAAATATAAATACTCACACGGCCCAGTGTGAGTAGAGGTGTGGGGCAGATGTCTTTAGAGTTGGATTAGCCCGTCCAGGGTAGTTGCGGGCCGGTCACATCAGATTTGAGCAACAGGATTTGAGCAACGCGTTTCGCCAATTGGACGCTGAATGAGCCTGAGGAAGCCGTCCAATCGGCAAAACGCGTTGCTCAAATCCTGTTCCTGTTTTGTCCCACGGAGGCTTCCGTAGACAGTCCTTTCAGCAGCATCTGCAGCCGGGCAGATTAGTTCCAGCTCTCTGCACCTCGGACGCGGGGCCGGAGCGGTTTACTGCTGGATTGGGCCATACGGAGAAGCCAGGGGATACTGTTTATGTTATGTGAGTGTGATAGTATTGTCTTTTTTATCCGAATAAATACCCTTTATATACCTATCACTGAACCTGTGCCTCACTTATCCCTCTATACCGCTGAATGGGGGAGTTAACCTGCTTGATCACAAGCAATAGAGGAGGGCAGACCGGCCATAGCCCTGTTTGGGCTTAATCTGATGTGACCGGCCCGCAACTACCCTGGACGGGCTAATCCAACTCTAAAAACATCTGCCCTGCACCTCTACTCACACTGGGCCGTGTGAGTATTTATTTATATTTATATATAAAAACTTACTGTGGCCACCCTGTACCCACCTACGGAAGGGCCAGCATCTATCACAAAGACACCCTCTTTGGAATGTGCTTACACATGTCCGTGTAAGTATTTATATTTTATTACTTCCCGTCCTACCCCCACTGCACTGGGTTTACTATATGCATATCTAACCGCCAGAAGAGTGATCACCCAATCCTGTGTCCTCCATACTGGTCATACATTTTGTCTAAAACTAAGCAAAATAAACATCTTTCATTATATGTATACAGTATACTGTATTTGTCTAGATCGTATTTCCGTTTTATACCTGGTGCCAGGGATTATGATTAATCAAAGATTGATATAGATTATTAGATTTTATTTGTATGGCGCCAAGATCGTCCAAAGCGCAATATGATTTGGCAAGGAAGGCAAAAACATTCTACAAGAAAAAGACCTATAAGTTAAGAAACAGACGATTGGAGAGGTGACCTCTTTCCTAAGAGTGTAATGTCTAAAAAGATGGGGAGTGGAGACACCAGGAATAGTGTGTGTACATTTGACTCGTCTATAATTTGCATAGTAGGGCACCAGAGGAAGAGTGGTGGGCGATGTAAATTTAGGATGGACTGTAGAGGAGACTGCCAACTAGAGGCAGATCGTAATTGGGAAATAGTGAGAGTGAATAAGAATTGTATAGGATTGTTTTTGCAGGATGAAGGAGTGGGACAACTCCAAGATGGTACCTAGGTATCTGGCTTGGGCTATTGGAAGGACAAGGGAGTCTTTTATTGCAAGTGATAAATGGTGTACAGGTGTGGAGTTAGGAAGGAAAACGAGACGTTCTGTTTTAGATATGTCAAGTTTGAGATCGTGACGAGACATCCATGAGGAAATAGCAGAAAGACAGTGACGAAAAATAAGAGGTCAGGGGAGGAGAGGTAGATTTGGATATCGGCATGGAGTGAAACACAAATGACAAATTTTCCAAGCGAAGATGTATTAATAGAACACAGTAAAAGTCCTAGAACCTAGCCTTGGGGTAAACGCAGTGGGAGTGAAGAGGAGGATGGGGCAGCAATACAGACACAGGTCAGATCGGTAAGTTACCCAGGAGAGAATATTGTCACGCAGGCAAATTGAATGGAAGGTGTGCAGAAGGAGGAGATAATTAACCTTATCAAAAGCAGCAAAAAGGTTCAAAAGAGTAAGGAGAACTGCCGTGATTCATCAGCAACATTTGTTAGGGCAGACTCAGTGGAATGGTTAGATGTAATCTAGACAGTAGTGTATCGAGTAGAGATTTAGCAGAGAGAAAGTCCAACATTCAATTATAAATCAGTTGTTTAAGAAGTTTGGATGCAAATGCCGGAAGGTATATAGGATTGTAGTTTAATATGGCGGTACGGTCAAAAGAGGCTTTCTTCAGGGTGGATGTTAAAGAAAATACACAGATTCCCAACAAGCTCTGAGAAACCCCAACCATTACCACATACACACATATATATGTGTGTATGTGTGTGTCAAAAGGAGTGCTAGTGGGCGTGGCTAAATGTATACAACAAAAAACTAGAATGCCCTAGTTTTTAGGTTTTTTTTGTTGGATGTTAAAGAAGTATGATTGAAGGTCGGTGGAAAGGAGCCTATGCTGAAAGAGGTAGAGTCAGCGCAGGAGGTGTGAATGGATAAGATCGAGAGTGCAGGCTGCAGAGGGCGATAGAAGGGAGACTTCCTCTTCAATAATTGGTGGAAAGCAACATATGGTTTCTTTTGGCATACACAGGGAACTTATTGGTGAGGATTGTTTTTTAAAAAGTGCAACATCATGTCAAATACCATGGACTTCTTTAAAGTGATGGGTAAGGTCTTTGGCAGTAAGGGCAGTAGGGGGGGAAGCTGGTGGGTGGATGAAGGACGCAATCATTTTGTTCAGACAGGGATAAGGGCAATATTATAAAGGAATTAATTTTTAGTGCATGAAATCTGCTTTTGTGTGCCATTGCCGTTCAGCATTGCGGAGGGATCTCTGGTGGTATCGGATTTTGATGGTGTACCCTGGTTGAGGTTTGATGAGACAGTAACAGCGTGTTGTGGTGAAGCAATTTGGTGAGAGGAGGATTTACAGAGCAGTAGAGAGCTCAGTAATGTCTATTTTATGTAAGTACTAATACGTGCAAGAGGTTGGTGATGGGGAGGAAGCAGGAAGTAGAATGAGTGAAAAGGAGGAGCAAAGGATTGGGAGTTAAGAAAAATTAGAGAGGGGCCCTAGAAAGAGAACACAAGGTCGACCAAATGACCATTGTGATGCTGGTTCAATAGGAAACCCCAAAGGATGATGTTTAGAGAGGAGAGGCAGCTGGGGCATTAAGGTTATCAATAGGAATATTAAAGTCCCCTAGAATGAGAGTGGGGGTGTCAGAGGAGAGAAGGTATGAAAGCATGGCAGCAAAATAGTCCAGGAGCTAGGTCCAATTACTATAGAAGGTGAGACAGTATCATAGAGGTTGAGCCATGTCTGTGCTGGCGAGTTGAGTTTGAGAGAAAGGTAATGAACTGCAGTACGTCTATTACGTACTGAGTGTGTATTCTATAGAGCACGGAAATGGAAGGAATATGGCTAAGGTTGGACGCATGGGGTATTGAGGGGCTTCTGGGGCAGACAATGGGGCGGGTGAGAATAGGTATATATGTGGGACCACGGTTTGGTGATATGTCCCCACAGAGCACTTGAAGTAAAGCAAGATAGAGATGGCAGTGAAGGAACATACAGGAGATTTTAGGTTGGCAGGCTCGGCTGGTGAGATGGGAGTTCATGGCTGCCAAAAGAATTACATTGTAGCAGAAGAGGATATGTAAAAGTGGGAATTTATGGGAGAAGTGGTCTGAGAGCTTATTGGAGAAGTCAGGGAGATTATTAGGCAACGTAGAAAAGGTATACACAGCAGCAAAGTGAGTGCAGAGGTGAAGTGAAGAAAATAGGTAGACACAAATGGTGTGTGTCCCTTTAAAATCATGGACTAACAAAAACCTCACGAATGTGGATTATAAACTCTACTCATGTTCACAGCAAGATATTATGCACTGGCACTTAATGCTCGTCAAGATACCTTCGTTAAACAGATACACAAGTGTAAGATGTTCACAGCCGCTTCGACGATCTCACTAACAAGGTTAGCTCCCTCACAATCTTGCATCTCCTGTATTGCTTTACGTTCTCCTCTCACGTCCCAGCCCTTCCAAAATTAAAGTTGAGTGCTCTTCTGTTGACAGGTTTTAATGAATGGTTACATACAGACCCCATAAATCCTCCTAACCTAAAATTCTCAATTCGAGTCCTCACATTAAAAGGTCACCAGGTCATTCCTCTCTTCCACCTAGACCTCACCTCCAAGTGTTCCCTTTTAACTAAATCAGTTCCCAAACTTTTTCGGTTCAAGGCTCCCCAAGGCAATCAGAATTTTTTCAAGGCTCCCCAAGGCGATCAGGATTTTTACGCGGCGCCCAAAGTAAAAACAAAGGTGTATATACATACCTAACAGTTGCAGTGCGCAGTTGGTGTCTCTCTCAGACACTCTCACTCTCTCTCACACACTCTAACTCTCTCTGACCTCACTCTCTCTCTCTCTGACCTCACTCTCTCTCTCTTTCAGACCTCTCTCTCTCTGAACTCACACTCTCTCTCTCTGACCTCACTCTCTCTCTCTCTGACCTCACTCTCTCTCTCTGACCTCACTCTCTCTCTCTCTGACCTCAATCTCTCTCTCTCTCTCTGACCTCTCTCTCTCTCTCTCTCTCTCTCTGAACTCACACTCTCTCTCTCTGAACTCACACTCTCTCTCTGAACTCACACTCTCTCTCTCTGACCTCACACTCTCTCTCTCTGACCTCACTCTCTCTCTCTCTGACCTCACTCTCTCTCTCTGACCTCACTCTCTCTCTCTGACCTCACACTCTCTCTCTGACCTCACACTCTCTCTCTCTCTCTGACCTCACTCTCTCTCTCTCTCTGACCTCACTCTCTCTCTCTGACCTCACTCTCTCTCTCTCTCTCTCTCTCTCTGACCTCACACTCTCTCTCTCTGACCGCACACTCTCTCTCTCTGACCTCACTCTCTCTCTCTCTGACCTCACTCTCTCTCTCTCTCTGACCTCACTCTCTCTCTGACCTCTCTCTCTCTCTGACCTCTCTCTCTCTAACCTCTCTCTCTCTCTGACCTCTCTCTCTCTCTGACCTCTCTCTCTCTCTCAGACACACACACAGACAGACACAGACAGACACAGACAGACGGACACTCTCTCTCACAGACGGACACTCTCTCTCACAGACGGACACTCTCTCTCACAGACGGACACTCTCTCACAGACGGACACTCTCACTCTCTCAGACGGACACTCTCACTCTCTCAGACAGACATACATACAGACACACACATACACACATACACACATACACACATATATATATATATATATATATACACACACACACACACACACACCACACATACATACATACATATATACACACCACAGATACATATACATATATATATATATACACACACACATACACACACACATATATACATATATACACACAACACACATATATACACACACACCCCCCCTGCAGCCCGTTTTACACACACACACACACACACACACACACACACACACACACCCACCCCCCCCCCTGGCTGGCTGGCTCTGTAGTTGCAATGCCGGGCAGGCTGCAGCCCCATTGGCTGGGAGCGGTCACGTGACCGCTCCTCTGCTTCTCCTCGGTTTTTTTTTTTATTTTTAAATGAGCGAGCAGCCCTTGTTTCCCGCTGCTGGCGGCCCTGATCGCGGCGCCCCTCTAGCCAAGCCGCGGCGCACAGTTTGGGAAACACTGAACTAAATCCATGATGTACACCTGTCCCTCATCTCACTCGCCTCCTTGTGGCTGCCCCTAAGCTTCAGCCCTTTGTTTGAAATTACCTTATTCATAACAAAACAAAAAACTTGCATGTCACTACTGATATTCACAATCATTCTTAGGCTGCGCTTATAGTGCCGGCGAAGCCGCCGTTTCGTGCGCTTATAGTAAGCACGGCGCGACGGCCTGGTCGAGATCACTGGAAGCCATCTCAATTTGATTTTTCCAGCAACCGCAGCCTGATGTCGCCGTCACCATAAGCGCAGCCTGACGTCGCCGTCACCATAAGCGCAGCCTGACGTCGCCGTCACCATAAGCGCAGCCTGACGTCGCCATCACCATAAGCGCAGCCTGACGTCGCCGTCACCATAAGCGCAGCCTGACGTCGCCATCACCATAAGCGCAGCCTCATGCTTATACCATGAGGTGGAATACTGTGTGCCAAAGAGTAAGAAGCTCATTCAAAAGGTCAGGCTACTTTACCGTAGCTATTGTCTCATGATGTTAATATATTATGTTAGTTTATATCATAGTCTCTCCTGGTTTTGTGAACCTACATTTTAATATTTTTTTTGTTTTTCATGGCAAACGAGGGAATAAAAATGGCAACATATTTTAAGAAAAATAACAATAACGTGACCATAAATCTCTACTGTTTAATCTAACTCTATATATCTCCAAAAATTAAAACTGTATGCATGGAGTAAAATATCTATTATGTAGGTGGCTTTGCAATTGTATCCTGTACTCTTTTCTTTGCAAATGTTTGCATTATTTACACATAGAAGCCTTATAATTGAGAATGTCCCCACTTTTAATGTATATGTACATTAAATACTTGGTCAAAACGGTTTTGTTCTCCTTACCAGTAATTTTTTCCTATAATTCGAGCATGGTATCATTATGTTTTCTACTTATATGTACAGTAGTGGAATGGTAAAATCAAAATTCCCCTGGTATTAAAATATCTAAGACTTGAAAATGTGCATCTGGAGCAGGTCTATAAGCAGATGGATGGTGATAGCATCTGGTATCTTCATCAAAAAGCCTCCAGGTGTTAATACTAACATTTGTTTGATACCTGGTAACACAGCGTGTACCATATCATAAAGACTAACAAGGGTCTGAATAATTAGTCATGGTTTCTAAAATGCTTCTTTGCAACATTTGTGTTAAAAAAAAAAAAAATAAAAAATATCCTACCTGAAAAAGCATCGTTTTATTTGGATGACTTACAATGCTGAATGGGTCACACTGGTAAAATGAACTCATGCATATACATAAAAGGAGAATGACTATGTATATTGTGATTTCAGCACAGACATGCTGCGTGGCCAGACAAAAACCCTAGTTGAATGCATGGAGATAAAGTGTTGGGTTATAAGTGGAGAGATCAGCCAACAGGAAGTACAGAGCAAAGCTTGTAAAGGTACATCCCAAAGAAGGCGGGGGACTTACCTTTAATTATTGGTAAACAGTAAAACACCAAAATAAAAAGCTGTACAAACAATACACAAATGATCATCTGTTATTTTAAGCTTGCCACTGCCAGAAAGGTCCTTTTGTCAGTAAATGGTTAAGGCCAGTTGATCTTTACTTTTAAAAATGCTGTTTTGCCTGACTTATAAAACATAATGGGCAAACCTTTGTGTTGATTCTAAAAGTAAAAAGGTAATAACGGCATAGACCTTACAAAACACAGAGGAGACATTATGCCAGGGGTAGCCAACTCCAGTCCTCAAGGGCCACCAACAGGTCAGGTTTTAAGGATATCCCTGCTTCAGCACAGGTGGCTCAATCAACAACTGGCATTGGCCACCCCTGCATTATGCGGTGCAGTACTGTAGGTAAACTCCAGTTTGTGGCATCGCCAACAGGCAGAAGCATAATAACCTCAAACCAAGGTACTTTTACACATGCTCTGATTATGACAAATCGTACACGTGCATTTTCTCTTCCTTTTGTCATTGTTGGAATTAAAGCGCCACGAAGGGCCTTTTTGTGTACACTTATCTTTGAATGTGACCATTTTTCCTATCACAACAAGCTGGGAAAGGACTTCGTAAGAAAGCAGCACTAATCACCACTGCTGGACAGAGCAATTTATTTCTGTGTTGCATTCGATCATTGATTGCATGTATACATGAACTTCTTTTACCTTACACTTATTCAGGACATACATCTATTATTTCAACTACAGCTAACCAGGTATTTTTTTTAATGTAGCACATTGTGATTGCTTTTCTTATGTTGATTTATGTTGCGTCTGCCAATATAAAGCAGTAGCATCTGTGCGTGTTTGAATAGCTCACCAAAGATGACCATCTAGCATCAGATCTAGATTTATAATACTTTGACTTTTCAGACCACTCCTGTACAAAATATGCAATTAAAAAGGTAGCGGTTACCACAAACAGTGTTACGTATTTTTGATTCCCAGACACTCCAAACAGAACATAGATTTGGTTGGAAACTACACAAAATACCATAATGGTAACAGCTTTGTTCTGTAACGAAACATGTTAGGGAGTTTCAGTAGACAAATAACTACAAATTAGAACTAAAGTAGCATAAGACTCCTAGAAAAGATGAAAATTAATGTGCTTACAGCTTTCAAGATGTAAAACACAGAAAAGCATGTTTTCTTGTAGGATTAAAAAAAAAAAAAAAAATTCACATAATTCATATTATTCTGTAATCCCAAAAGCCTTTAAAGGCACCTTTCCCTAATGTAGAAAAATACTGATGCAAATCCTCGAAGCATAATCATGTTACTTCAATCCTGTAGGGCTCAGAAATTTGTTGCAGTAATTAAGGGTTTCATTTGGAACAAACTAATTTGTAAATATCATGCCGATAAGCATGAAAACACTTTGCCCATAGCTTATATTGTCACCTGAGAACAATACATTCTGAGGGCAGACACCGCACTTTTTATATTTGAGGCAATATCTTAAAGACAGCCTCCAGCACCTCTGCAATCTCATTAAGCCTTCAAGGTATCAACCATCATTTACACCCATAACACATATTTAAGCAGCAGACACACTTTGGATATACAACAAACAGCAAAGGGGATGCAGAGATAAACAGACCTAAAAGTGCCATGACTTGCAGGTTCCTGCTGCTTCTTGTTGTTTGATATAAACAAGTAGAGCCGTCTTTTCTCAATATTTTTCTTCAACTCCTGCACAGTACCAAGGAGTACCACTTTTTTTTTGACTATATAACCATAAATGCCACTGGGGCTGTAATCCCAAGGCAAAAGTGCCTAATAATTATAAACTGGGAAACCCAGTGCTGTCTTTGTATGCATCATCTTTTTTTTTTTTTTTTTTTAATATATAGCATCACAGTTTACGCAGCGCTTTACAAAATTACAATACAAGGCAAATAAAGTACAAACCATGGAGATAAGCACAACATCTAAATGACAACATAATGCACGTTGTCCTCTCTCCTCTCCTTTTTCTTTGCACTTGCTTGATATCTGTGTTTATATCCTATCACTTGGATCCCTTTATAAGTATTCTGTAAATTCCTGAAAGGGACAAGCCAACAGAAGGTTGGAAATTAAAGCAAGGTTCCCCACTCTGATACCATTTACACAGTGAATGAAACATTAGCTTTAACAGTTCTACAAAATGTAATCTGCAACTCAATTTAATATGCACAGTAAGAGGACTGCAGGAGCAGTTGGGCTTATTGTTTGAGAAAAAGGGGGTAGAAGGTTCACTTTGCAACACATCCTAAATTACAATATTTATTTTATATGTTTAATACCTTTTCATTTTTAGGCTTCTACTCAAGGTCCAAAACACGCTATGCTGTTCAGCCAAATACCAATAGCTGCTGCTTTTAACACAAGGTAAAGCTAATTAAGAGATTCCAAACACTGTTATAAATCAGCATAGAAACGTGAAAATGGTGACTACTGATTTATTCCAAAGTCTTTCATTTATATTTCATCAAGACAGAGATCGGTTTGTGTACACTTTTACTTTTCGCATGTCTTTAGACAGAGTAGGTAGCATTGCACCTTTAATATGCTTTTTACATCAACCTTCAGAAATCAGTGTTTCAAAGAGCAAAGCATCTGCTGGAAACAGTTCTTAAATTGTAAAGAAAACAAGTGAAGTATTCCACTCTGCAGGGAGCACCCTTTGAGATGGGGGACCACCTAGGACTCAAGGACCCTGTACTAAAAAGGCACGTACTCCAAGTGTTCAGTTTTGTAATTGTCTTGTGACATATATAGAAATGGCCTTTACGTTTTCTGCAGTGGCTCCTAAATTGGATAGAAATAATGGCTCATGTTACCCTTCTCCATAGCAGCCTCTCTGCTTCAGAGCAATCAAAGAACGTTAACGTTTGTCAATTGTGTCAAAAATCTATTCATAATCTCAGGTATTGGTCTTAACTATAGATGTGGCACTACTGAGATCACACTGAAAATAAATATATTTGTACTATATTCGGTATTGGATTTTGGTCTAAAATATTTGAAAAAATGAATTACTGAATAATATTTCCTTCCAACAAGACTGTATTTTGAAGTTCGTATATCCAATGTGTTTGGATTGCCGCTTTAAAGGGTCTTTCTGATTCCAAAAGGCACATCCAAACAGGATCCAAATCCCTTTTTAACACAGGATTGAAGCAGAGGGTCTGCAGAGCTGAGCCCCATTCATTTCAGCTTTGTAGACTTCCTGATTCCAGATACACTTTCCTCCATAGTGGGTGCTGGTAGCCGCTCCGCTAGCAGGGTTCACGTAATGGCTGCTTTTGAAAGCTCCCGCCCCCTGCAGGCCAATAGGAAGCCGTGATGTCATGTGGTGCGGCTTCCTATTGGCCTGCGTGACGGGGGAGCTTTAAACTTTGCAGAGATACCAGCACCCCCAATGGAGGTTTGTAACTCAGGAAGCAGGGGGTCCCCGGAGCAGAAATGAATGGGGTTCAGGTCCGGAGACCCCCTATTTCAAACCTATGGTAACAAAGTATTTTTAAAAGTGCATAAACGGCTCCTTTAAGAATTCTCCCCCGCCCTACAAACCCGTTGGAATGACTATAGACACATACTAAAAGCAATGCTTCACATTCATTTGAACTGAGGATACAAGAAAAACCTAGTGCTTTTTTTTTTATTTTATTCAACAGTAAAACAGTCTGGTACAAAAATATGTTTTATTTCTTAAGCACATGAAATGTTATGGGTGGTATAATTATTTTATTTTGTTTTCGACTAAGGCACATGACATGTTGAAGAAAATACTGAGGTACAAAAAGCACATTTCTGCATATGCCTTAATCTCCATGCGCTAAAACAGAGGTAAAACTATTTAAAAACAGCAACCTCAGCTTTTAGACTGTTTCTTCTTTTGTACCAGTTCCACGAGCAGCTTATATCTAGATATACATTCCTCCTGCAGAAAAGAACAGCAACATTACAAACTACAATGAGCACACGTAAATATACAGTGGTGCTGTATTTCTTCATTCTGTAAATGTCTGACTAATGTCCTGGGTGTACAGCAAAACATGCCTTTATTTATTGTGATAGGTGTGCCATGCGTACTGTGTGTGTGCACACACAAATTGTTACACTTTATGTAGATCGGCTCCACTGTTCAAGAGTTCTATTGAATACAGATTTTCTGATCCACTGCCTAGCAGATGAACAAAACAATCCCACCTTTTGGTTCCCAGGGAGACCTTCATTAGTGAAAAAAAGGGGGGGTAATGGAGTTACATTTCTAGGTAACCAGGTTAACTATAGCTGTCTTAGGCACTGCACCAGTTTCAGGGCCGTTACCTAACCACTAGACCTCCTAAAGAAATGCATTGGTGAAGAATAAACAGCATGTACTTGTTGCATTACAAGTAGACAGTTCAATGTCTTGCCATCAGTGCCCAACATGAAGTTGACAGGAACCAAAAGGCTTGCCTAAATGTTCATCAGGCTGCTGTCTTCACCTTCTGATTTTCTTTAAACTAATATACTGTTAACATTGAACTAATATCTGCTAGAGTAATAACTAGTTGGAATTGCTTCTTCTTGCAGCATGCAAGTTAAATGAGGTCACAGCACTGAACAGAAGGGATTAAAAAAATACCAGAGACAATGAAAACGACATTACATAGACAAAAAAGACACATATGCTATACAAGTTATATGGTGCAAATTAAATTATATTTAATATTGTTAACTGATTGGGGCCAGGTTTTAAAGCTGGAAAAATCTAATACGGTATTAACTTTTTAGATGCTTCAAACTTTTCTTGGGAGACTCACCACCGGGGACTTTGAGGATGAAAAATATAATGCAAATGAAACATGGGGTGAAGGGGGAAGGAAAAAGGAAATGGAGATTCATTTATTTTTTGGACTGGTGCTTTACGATGTTAGGGTTTACACAAGTGAAACAGTAATAAATCTCACTTTGTAATGAAGTGTTGGTAGCATACTAAAAGCAGAAGAAGTTTATTGCATCAGTATGCAATGAGGTTTTTTCCTCACCTTGGTTTTTGCAGGCACACATTTGGCTATTTTATCCCAGCGCTCAGCTGTTCCCTTTGGGTATTGCTGCAGTGCCAGTTCCAGCAGCTTTTGTTGATTCTGAGTCCATAGCTCTTCCAAAACACGACCACGCTCCTTTTTTCTGCTCTCGTCATCACTGTCCACAAGCTCCTCCGCATCCTGCTCTATATCATCAAAGTCCCTCTGGCGCCGGCCTTTGAACTTGTCTTCTGCTTCTTCTTTCGTAGATGGACCTGCTTCAGTTGCTTTTGCACTCTTCCTTTTGCGGGCTCGTGCTGCGGTCACGAGGCAATCGCTCGGACACGCAGAGAGGTCCCACTCTACCGAGTGAGGTTCATCATCTTCACGCTGTGTGATTAGACTGTCGGATATATTCACACTCATCTTGGCTGTGCACTTTAAATCAGGATGTCTAAGTGTGCCTGCTTAAAAGGGGCGAAAAACACTCCAAGTAAACATGCATTTTAAATATTGCAAATGAGGCATTTAAAAAATAAAATTAAAAAAATAACACGTTTACAGAAATATGTATTGCTGCATCAGCTACATAAAACAATATTCAGCCGGAGAATTACATATGTCAAATACTATTTGTGATATAATTCGGGTTTTTTTTTTTATAATGGAGAAGAACATGTTACAGGCCCCTCTGGCAGCAAGAGAAGTTAAACATTTCAACGTGTATTTCAACCAGCATTTTTCAAGCAAACCGCTTCTATCTATATCTATACACAGAAATGCACATTAAAACTATGGGCACTGGGACGTGTGCATGTTTCTGTTTCCATGTGCACTAGGACGTGTGCATGTTTCCAAGGATGTGTGCATGTTTCCTAGGGCGTGTGCATGTGCAAAAGTGATTAGTGCCATTTAAAAATCACAGCATGTTGCCAGCATGTAATAACCTGGGGAGCCTTTTCGGGCCTCAAATGGATATAATCTGCTGGTAATCCAGCAGCAATCTCTCCCTGGTAGATACACCAAGTGAACGAATCCCTGGAATATGTGAGGTGATTATGCTCCTCCCAAAATACAAAATGTCTAAAAGAGAGAGAATAAGCCTCCGGTTACCCACTTCTTACTATAACAAACCCTCCATTATAACACTACAAATGTTGGGTTAATAGACAACCACTACTTCTGGGGCTGGATGTCCAAACATTCCCATATAATAGTGATAACCAAAGATAATCAATGTTTTATAGTGTGACCATGTGGACAAAAAAAAAATCAACTAATTATTTGCAAGTGTTCAGAGTAATGATAATGTTTTACAACAAATAATAAAAAAACTGCAATAGTACATGCTGCTGAAGGATACGTGTATGGTCTTTGTAATGGGCTACTAATCAGAACCACATTTAAATTACATAAGGGCTTTAGCCTTTATACTGCTGTGCTTTGCAAATGTCTCTCGCAACAACTGGATTTAATGAAGAATCAGAATTGCCTAAAATCATGTAAAGAGGATAGTACTGTGGATATTTAAAGCAGCATTCAGGGATAATAATTAATAATCAATTTGTATTACAATAAAGTTAGGTCTGCTTGCCATAAATATGTACCAAGCAAGACTGACGTAACACCGATCTCTAACACATTAAAACTACATCATTCTACTGTTTTCTTATCCAGTGCAAGATGTGCTGTTCTGCGAAAGTCGGAGTAGTATACGCACTTACTGGCAACTAGAATTGGTCAATGGATATTTCATTGAAATTATGAGTATTTATTTTTCCACCTAAGTAACAAGATGCCTTATCAATAAGTACCATCAATAATGTATTACAATACGTGCATTGTTTCACTGAAGCATGAATGATAAAGTTAACTCTTATTGAAAGTTTACTGTGTAGCTCCATCCCGTAGCCTCTGATTGATAGTGGTTGGCTCTGGGTATATTCTCCCATTCCTTCATAAAAGCATTTAATAGTTTTTTTTTTTTAATAATTATCCTATAAACCTATTTATAATGCCTACAAATTCACCTGTAGCCAAACCCTGAAGCCATTTGTACAACACTGAACACCCGCTTTAAGGGAAGCGCTCGTATTAAAGCTGGCCCGGAACTTGTATTAGAATTGCAAAAAAGTGAAACTGCTGCTTACTTAATACTTTGTTTATATTCATATTACATCATGGCCAAAAAGCCTAACAATAAAGATCACAAAACACACATTAGATACCGATTTCATAGGGTTTAATAATAGGGCACCACCTTGTTTTTTTCAGTTACTTCAATTTAAAATACGTACCTTAGCTTTAACAATCTGTGGCCATGGTTGATTCCTGATTAACCTAATTAACCGATTCCCACGCTGTCAAAGCAGTAATCCATGATGCTTTTTTTTGGTAATTTAATTTTTTCTCGATCTAGATTGTTGGGACCGCTCATCCTCAACCATCGTATTCTGACCCCCTGACCTCATTGTCTGAATGCAGCAGGCAACATTCAAAAAAAGGAAAAACATACCCACCCAAAATATATACAATACACTATGCAGCATCCCCAATGGGAGAAAGTCTGCTACAGCGGTACCCTGGTAACAAAATATCAATGAAAAAGCAAAGCGAACACAAACGTGCAAATACCAAAATGTATCATGACAAAAATGTATAATACAATAATTAGTCATACATACAAATACATATAATGATGGCACTAGAGATCTACGTTATGGAGCCTGCCACTTCACGGAAGCACCATTGTACCTATTGTCTTTGCCCACCGGTACAATGTGCTGTAAAGAGATATTAAAGGAAATAGACCGTGTGTTCGCACCTTTATAAATACACACCTGAGGAATGTGACACAGAATCCTTCATTTGTTTTGATTTTGTTGTTACCTGTATTAAAAAAAAAAAATACATATAACATATTACAATGAAGGGTTGTATTGTATTTCAGTTACCAATGCACTTCATAACTTATTGTCCAGAAGCTTTCTGGCTTTGCTATATAGAAAACAGACATTTTTCACACTGCTCAACACTCTTATTTACATTTCCCTACAGGTTCCAAAAGTTCAAAGAAGGGACTGATCACAGCAAGTGATAGGGCTGGAGGCAGGTAACCAGGTTCCATGCTGTTCCAGTGGTGTATGTGGAGGTAAATGTGGATGTGTTGGTAGGCATAACATGCTTATTAGCAGAGCCGGACAAATGCACTCGGCCCATCGCATGGGGCGAGTACATTTTACCCGCTGGTGAGACTTTTCGGCAGCGTGGTGCGGCATCTCCCGGCATTCTCCTGCTTCTCCCCCTTCAACTCCCGGCATTCTCCTGCAACTACAGTGAAAATGGCCATTGCCATGACAACGGGACGCTACGTGACATCACGTGCCATTTTCAAAGCAGTTGCAGGAGAATGCCGGGAGTTAAAGGGGGAGAAGCAGGAGAATGACGGAAGATGCCACCAGTAAACCTCGCCAGCGGGTAAAATGGAGGGGGATTAGAGAGGGGGGAAGGGATTTTTGGGGGGCAAGTGGCTCTTTTTATAATTTGTTGAGCCCTGCTTATTAGCAATTGGAAAATTCTCTGAACATAGCCAAATTGTATGTGGAACTGTATACACAACTCACAAATTGCTGTGTTTGGTATATGGGTCGGAAAACCATGAAACAAACCAGTATTAGCAGAGCAAAAGGTATCACAAAAAATAAAAATACATTTGGGCTCTTTTATAGATTTAAGCCCGCGAGAAAAATATCAGACGAACAGAATACAAGATGGAAAAATAAGCGTTGAGCTAATTTTTTAAGGATTCCCAGAGGAAGCCTCTCAGCGTGTACAACGCAGAGCGTCCCATAGAATAGTATAACTAAAAGCTCAGACTACAAAAGGAGGTCAAGGAGATTCTGGGAACTGTTAGGAGTCGTTCACCTGCGGATCAAAGTGAGTGAGTGGGGGTATAGGGAACCAAGAGCTCTTTAAGATAGCTGGGACTAGGATAATGTTGGGTTTTCAAGGGCAATAAGCTAATCTTTAAATAGATTTGCCATTTACAGGAAGTCAGTGTAGAGAATGAAGGACAGGTGTCACAGTGCAAGATCTGGTTAGTTAACCTGGCCACAGCATTCTGCACTAACAGGCGGAGATGCAGCTCGGTTTTCGAAGTCCCAGGTAACGTGCACTGCAGTAGTTGAGGCGTGAAGACACAAAGGAATTAACCAGGGTAGGGTGATCCACCGAGGGAATGCAATGCTTATTCACGACTATGTTCCTCAGGTGAAATAATGAGGATTTGATTACTGCGGACACCTGATGTTTAAGTGTCAAGCCATAATCAAGGGCTACTCCAAGATTCACAGTCCGAGTTTAGCAGCTGGGAACTCGAATTTAAGGTCAGTTGGTTGCCCAAGCTGCAGTCTTGTCATCAGACATTGAGCTCCCACAACGAGCACCACTATCTAATTACAGTTAAACCTCAATCAACTGCTGCACACAACATTTATTGTGTTATGCTGGATCATACAGTATACTGTACCATTTTAAACCATATAATACACCTTGATTTACTACACTTCACTTCTACTCCTCCGGTCCTAGACTCATTTAGAGGGATTACCTTTAACATTTTCGGCTTTCGATTGTATTAAGTGCCTATTTAATCCTGAGCCCTCACATCTTATCAAATCTTTGCTCCGCTTTCCGATCCTCACATCCACAATTTTAACCCTTTACTCTACACTCTGGCATCCTACCCCTGTATCCTTTACACATGCAATACTCCATAAAACAGGATCCGGCTTGCTTCACTAATTGTTGCCATACTATAGTTTTACTGCACCAGATAAACCACTTTAACTTGTAGGCATCTCAAAGCTGAACACTTTGATTGTAAGCTTTGTGGACAGGGACTCCTTTTCTAATGTAACTTTTAGGTCTCAAGCACTTATTCCTGTTATTATGTCACCTGTATTACTTGTGTAAAGTGCTATGTACATGGATGACGCAGTGCAAATAAAGATATAAATACATTGATCAAAGACTTAGTTGATTAATACTTTCCATTCAATACTGGTCACAGGTCAAACAACAACTTAATATTAAAAACTGATAGATAGTAGAAAAATATTACAAGAAAGACAACACAAACACAATCCTTGTGTAATCAGAAATCCCATTGACTTTGTTCTCCTTTGCCTCCATGTCCTAGCTGTCAGACAAAGCCCGATTGTAAGCTCATTGTACATATACTTTACCAAGTAAACTTTTTCAAGCGCATATTCAGGGAGACTTCACTCAATCTAACATTGTATTTGTTTGCAGACCACAAAGCAATTAGGGGGTGGAAATTGTATTTATTTCAAAGTGGAAATACAGTGTCCGCTCATCATGACCTTGTACTTCTCTTACCGGGCACCAAATATTAGATGGTGAACTTTTGGGGACAGAAATGCTGCTTGTAAATACCTATATACAATGCTGTGAAATAAATTATTATTACCCAAGCAAAGGAAAAAATGGAAACATACAATTCATTTCCACACAACAAATCTTATTGCAATGTGATTTTGCCATTGTTTAAAAAAGGTAATGAAAACTCTATTGTAGAAGATTCTAATTAGAAGACAAGGTAACCTAATGACTACAATGAAAAGCAACGTGTGCTGGTTTTTCATCTATTTTTCAAGACAGAAGGGACAGTTTATCTAGCCGCGCACCTCTGCTCAAGCGGCCAGGCACCATATTAATTAAGGAAGTCTGCTTAAATCTATCCACCTGTCCGTTGTTTTCCTGCCTACCTGAGCCTTTTTCCAAGCAGACGTCAAATCCCCTATCAGTCTGCTATCGCGACCTGAATGCAGGAGATTAGCAACCACAGAGAGAAGCAGAATCAGTTTACATCCTCTCGGGCAAGGGAGCGATACTACTTCACAAGTATGAAATCCGAGAATTTGCTGCCTTTAATTTAAAAAACCTGCTGCTAATAATCACATTATGGCCTGTTTTGCATGCCAGACAGTTTGTGTTTCCTGTTATTTTTACAATTTAAGTGGCCTTTGTGGTTACAAAAATCATCTGGTGAAAGCTATAAATTAACATTACAAACATTTTACCCTGTGCTAAGAGTGTGTGTGGTCATTGTAATATTACATGTGACTGATATACACAGTGGCTCTTCAATCCATTTCTCAAAAGATGATAAAACAGCTTGATTTGTATCTTTTTTTTTTTTTTTAATCTATTAATGTAGACGACCAAATGATAAATGGGTTATAGACATTATAGGAAAAAAATGTTTCTTGAGTACACGGTGGTTGGCAGAAAATGTAAGTGAAAACGGACTGTCAGACCAAAGCAGCATACCCCAGCATCAGACTTAAAGCAGCAGTCCAAGCTGACATTTAAAAAAAAAAAAAATTCCCCTTTAATATGTGCATCAATACAATCCACACAATAAGTCATTAGCGAAGATCGATGGGCGAAAATTCGGCTAGGGGGTTCACTAAATGGCCGTCAGTGCAGCAGAAGAGGACCAAAGATGCAAAGTTCTGTGGGGAAGATCATGTGACCAGGCAGTCATTAGATACAATTGGTGCACTGCTAGAGAGGGCAGGGCTAAAAAAAGGGGTGTGCCAGAGCCTGTTTCAGAAGAGCAAGGGGGTGTGACATTGTAAATGGTTGCTATAGAAGCAAAAAATGCTTGTTACATTATAATACATTAAAAATGTAATTTCATGGATGTTTGAGAAAATACTTGTAGCACTTTTTTTTTATATAGTACAGACTGAATAAAAAAAATAAAAATAAAAAAAAAACACCGTGTTGGATATTGCTTGGTCTGCAGCTTTAAGGAACTAGTACTTTTTTCTGCAACTGAAACCTTAATGTTGCAAATCGCTCACATATGAAGCAGAATACTCACATACAGTATACTCCGTAAATGCAAAAAGTGGCACACATTGCATTAAGATTTGGATTACTCCATATTTTTTTTTTTTTAAGAAGTAATTTCCCATAAAAGACTCGTTCATTAACTATATAGGAATACAAAGTGAACTGCTATAACATGCATTTGTGAGCATACACCACAGACTTTCAGGGAATCAGCCAACAACCATATATGCAAACAACGAAGGAATAAAAAAAAAAAAAAGGGGTCGATTGTTCTTGTAAGCATTAAAGGACGGGAATGAGTACTAAGCCTGAAGCTACAGTTTCAGCACGGAAAATGGGTCAAGGAACAGATGTGCGGAGGCTGACAAGGAGCACTGGTACAGGTAACCAGGTCAGCAGGCAGGAACTCTGATTAGAGCAAAACTGAATCTGGTTTCTCTTTCATAATCAAGTACTTTGAGAAAACAAATCTAATTAACCCCTTTCCTCCTGGAGGGCAAAACAATTCATTGCATTCCGCCAGTAGCAAAAAATTGTTTATAGAGGACAAGATGACTATTTGATTTCTTGCAAACTTTTCAAGGCACTTATCAAAAAAAAATGGTTAACAAGTAAACAATAATAAAAAAAATATGCAAAGACTTCTATAAAAAGTAAGCTATGGTGAATGACATAAAACAGATCACAGACTTGTTCGAAGTTTAAAGAATGCCGGTATTACATTTATTGGCACACACCGATGTTCGGATCAAAACTGAACTAGAAAGAAAGTCATTTCATGGACCAACAATTATTTAAAAAATAAAAAATTATGTTCAAGCCCAATGCTAGGCTGGTGGAGTCTAAGTATGTCTAATTGAGCAAAATTCATCCAAATGCCAAGACACAACCAGGTTAATAGTTGACTGAAGCTCATTTAAATTGATAGTCTTAAACAATGATCCTTAGTAGTTTATATTACAGTGTACTGAAACACTTAAATACTCCTATAACGTCTCAACCACTTGTGAATGATAACTATATATGACTCAAGAGCATTACCAATGAGATGGATGTCCGGTAAAATCTATTGCCAGCTAAATATACTATCCCATGTTTTTCCTGATACCTTGTGAATGTGCATTTGAATGTCTTTTTATCAAATGCCCTTTTTTGTACTTTATCAGGCTGTGAAGCGTGCACGTCTCATCTGTTTTCTGTAGACACACACAAGCCTGTATACTTCAAATGGTGCCTATGAAAAAACGCTGAATTAATATTGACATGATAATAGCCATTTTTGTTAACACGACAACACTTGTTTATGATGTTGGTCACGTTGCTTAGCAACACACTCGTGTATATATATTTGTGTGTGTAATTATATTTTGTGTGTGTGTAATTATATTTAGTGTATAGACACACAAATATAAATACACACGTGTGTTGCTAACCAACGTGACCAACATCAAACATGTGTTGTATCGTGTTAACAAAAATGTCTATTATAATAATCAGATGTGTCCAAAAGTAATTCAGCCTTTTACGTTCTCTTAGGCACCATTTGAAGTATACAGGCTGCCGGCGCTTTAGTCACGCACTGCTGTAGCAGCCTATATACTTTTAATGTCGCTGACATTGTGTGTGTATATTGTGTGACCCTCACACAGAGCGTACATCTCTCCCTACTTCTTTACATTTTCTAAAGCTTCTGAATTATCTTTGCATTTAGGGTCCAAGTTTCACATCCATATGTGAGCACGGTCAGAATACACTGGTTGACAACATTCCTCTTGAAGCACAGTGGAAGGTTCCCTTGAAAGATTGTCTTGTTTCTTTGAAATGCGCTCCATCCGATCTTCATTCTCCTGTTGATTTCATGCAAAGGTTTGCCATCCATTGCTACTTGCCAGCCAAAGTAAACAGTCAGTCAGTCATCAACTTCTTCTAGTTATATTCCATTTATTTAGATCTTTGCAGAGTTGGTTCATTTGGTCTTGTGGAGCTTCATATGAAGGAACACTTTCTTACTTGCTTCTGCCACTTCACCGATTTGTGTGAAAAGTATTCACCCTTGATTTGTATTTATTTTTCTTCCCAATGCATTGTTTTGAATTGTCCAAGTGTTGCAGTGAAAAGCTTTGGTGACCTGGTGTCTCTGCCACACTCACTTGCTGATCCTTATCTTGCTTGTATCTTCATGTAATCTAATGGGTGACGTGGCACTCGTAAATGTTCTTTATAATTTCAATGTATGCTTCAACACTTTGTCTACACCTCAGCAGTCCTAAATGCTATGAATCCGAAGGCGAGTAGTAGATCGTATGCATTACTTCGGGAAATCACTCCTTGTACGACCTGGATGTGGTCCATTGTGCAGTATCCACTGTGACATCCGACTTGTTCTCTAGGCTCTGCAAAGTCCAGGGTTTGTTTCAGCCGAATAATGAGTATCTACGTAAAAATCATCAATTGGTCCGTAGTTCTTGAGGTCTTTTTTTCACACTTGTGGAGGAGCCAACTATGACATTGCTCCATTGTTCCAGTTCTTCAAGCAGCATGTAAAGAGCAAAGATTTTCTTGACTTCTTCCACAGCTTTTTCAAGATTTCAGTTGTAATTCCCATTGTTCGTAGATTTGATTACTTTTGCCACTTCTTCTGCGAGAACGCATGTTGCAAAAGTGGTGTGTTTTATCTCGCTCTTCCCCTGCTGGATTATGCCTTGTGTTTTTGTACAATTTCATGTGGAAGTCCTCAACTCTCTTTAGAAGTACACAGTCTTATTGTTGATCCATAGTCATGATTGGGAAACACCAAATCATTGCACCCGTCTTCTTTAAGCCTTTGTCTTCACCATATTAGTGTTACATACATGTATATATGTTAGAAAAAGGGGTATGACATGCACACAATAATCAGGTTTTATATTCATTGCACAAAGTAAAGATGCTGTGCACTATAAAAAAAATGCAAGTGAATAAATAGTGAAAATACAACAGAAATATGTCTATTCTAATCTGTTCCTGTTCACTGATGCTGCTATAAAAGTCTAGATCCTCACACTAGATCCTCAGAGAAGAAAATTGTCCTAAGAGTGACCTATGTGCAAACAGTGGGGGAATGTACATGCATGATAAAAGGAACAAAGGGCACAACGGATTTAGAATATCCAAACTCATTTATTGAGCCAACACAACGTTTCGACCGTACTGGTCTTTATCAAGTGACATAGTGCCACTGTCACTTGATAAAGACCAGTACGGTCGAAACGTTGTGTTGGCTCAATAAATGAGTTTGGATATTCTAAATCCGTTGTGCCCTTTGTTCCTTTTATCATCTATCCAGGACTGATCACAGTCTTTCATACAAACATTGGAGCACCGGTAACTGTATCTATTTTGTTTACAATTTAAGGAGTGCAGCATTTTCCCTATCTGTCTGGAATGTACATGCATACATACGTGTGTGCGTGCAAATGTCTTCATACACACGCACAGATATAGATGTACATATACACGTGTGCGCGCGCGCATTTATACACGTATGTGTGCGTGCATATATGTGTGAATGAATGTATGTAGGAACGCACGTACACACGTGCCTGTGTACGTGCGCGCGCACACAAATGTATGAATGAATATACACACACGTGTGTGTATGTGTGTGTGTGTGTGTGTATGTGTGTGTGTGTGTGTGTGTGTGTATGTATATGTGTGTGTATGTGTGTGTATGTGTGTGTGTATGTGTATGTGTATGTGTGTGTGTGTATGTGTGTGTGTATGTGTGTGTGTGTATGTGTATGTGTATGTGTGTATGTGTGTATGTGTGTGTATGTGTGCGTGTGTGCGTGTGTGCGTACACACACACACACACACACACACACACACACACACACATTATATATATATATTAGAAAAAGAAAAAGAGGAAAAGCGCCCGATTTATGTGTGAACTCCAATGATATAGGTTTAATAACACGAACAAAGACAAATGCACACTCACACTTTGCCAATAAAATAAGAGCGTTGTATGGGACAAGCCCATGCGCCAGCATGTACCAGACCGTGGTAAGTTCGTTCCGTCTCGCTGTGTGAACAATAAGGCCTGGGACCCGCTGCGCTCGTTGGCGCGGGCGGCAATGTAGCGAGTTCCCCACCAGCAGGGGAATCCTCGCGAGCCGGTCCCGGTCCCCACTGGCTGCATAGCTGACTACACGCTGTGGCGCGTCAGCCGCTAGGAGACACAACAGAATGGTGTTTCCTAGCGTTGACGCGTCACGTGGTGTGGCTGTGAGCCAATGGGGAGGGGAGGCTGCGGGAGGAGAGGAGGCTGCGGGAGGAGGGGAGGCTGCGGGGAGCGGGGAGGAGTGTGGAGTGAAAGCAGCGTGCGTGCCTGTCTGTGTGTGTGTCTGAGTGCGAGTGCCTGCCTGTGTGTGTGTATGTGTGTGTGTGTGTGTGTGTGTGTGTGTCTGTGTGTGTGTGTCTGTGTCTGTGTGTATGTGTGTGCCTGTCTGTGTGCGTGCCTGTCTCTGTCTGTGTGTGTGTGTGTGTATGAGTGCGTGCGTGCCTGTCTCTGTCTGTGTGTGTGTGTGTGTGTGTGTGTGTGTGTGTGTGTGTGTGTGTGAGTGCCTGCGTGTGTGTGTTTTTTTACATACCTGCAGCCCGTGGAGGGAGGGGGGGGAAGAGTAGCGGGTCCCTCCGCTCAAGCCACGCCCCCCCTCCCTGTCAATCCTCCCACTCCCGCCCCTCACGTCATGGCCACGCCCCCTCACGTCATGGCCGCGCCCCCCCCCGACCCGTTTGGCCACACCCCCCCGCTCCGAGAAAAGTATCCTGTAGACCGCAGATCGCGGTACAGCGAGTTGCACGCGCCGCCGGCAAGCAAGCCAGCCGTGCGGACGCGTGCAACGGGACCTTAGCCTAAGGCTTCACTGCTGCTGGTGTCACCATCTCAGCGTCTCTCCGGCAACCCGAATGAGCAGCCTGTAGTTCCTATTCAGCACGGCATGTCTTAGGAATGAGTCAGAGAATTTCCTCTCTGTTGTCTGGCTTCTGGCGTCTGAACTGCTCCACCACCGTAGTTCATTGACCACGTGAACCTACGCGTTTCTTCCGACACACATACACACACACACACACACGCACGCGTGCATGCGCATATGTACACGTGCGTGTGTTTTTTTATATATGTATACATACACGTTTATTTTTTACCTGTTTATAATGGTAATAGATATATTTTTTAATTTTTTTAACCAATACACAATCTGCTTTTACCGTCCCACTCACTGAATGGGGTTACTACAAACAACTCAAATGGCATTGTTTTTCTGTGATCAGGTTACAGGAGCCTAAACCTCTAAGCACCAAAATCCCCTGTACAGCTGATCAGTTACAGCTGTTAATTGTGGAACAGGGGACTAGCTCACATCTGCTTCTTGCTTACTTAGTTAATGGTTCACTTCCAGGACCTAAAAGGATTGTGGTCTCTTTCAAAAGACAATGTCAGGCTCCATTCTGAGCTTGCCTTTTACACTGCCTGTCTTGTTCTGGTTTGTCACTTGCCGTACAATGCAAATCTGAGGGAACTCACATCTGCCACTGATCGACCCAATTCGTGTGCAATCTTCTCCCATCGACCAGGGGTCCCCCCTGGGAACTTAACCATACTTCTTGTCAGCTGGGTAAGGTCCTCTTCTGTCCACTCGGGTGCCTGAAAACAAAACGATTCATTGTACAATTACAACCAAAAAATGTGAAAGAGAAATAAAATTTTATTTGCTGTAAAACGTGGAGAAAAAAAAACCCAAGAAAATTAAATATTTATCATTTAGAAGCGTAACATGTTTTTTTTTAAATTTTTTAACAAGCTATATGTTTGTAACTGAATGCTAATAAAAACATCAGTATACAGAAAACAGTATAACTGTTTTCCAAACAGCAGCCAGCGTGTGTAGTTTATGTAAAATTACTGTGTAGACTACACAGTGCAATTTTTGTAATTTAAATAAATTAACACATTTGTCAGGAGGGAGGTAGGCTATATATCACTCAAATTTATCGTTAAAATAAAAATGAAGTTATCCAAGAAATGTTAGATTGTGATCTGCCATTTTATGCCTCCCTTGTCAGAGAAAGTTCCATTTTGAATCAAAATACAAAATGGAAAATGACATTGCAGAGCAATAAGCAGAAAATCCTGCATCTACTGTGTCAATACATACGTGTATGTATATTTATTAGTGTACACAGACACACACACACATACATATACATATATAGTTCTCAACATTTACCTGTCTCTAGCAAGCTTAATCAACTTGCGAAAAACCTACTTATCTCTACGAAAGCCAGAAATGAACATTTCTGACAAAGATAATACTTAAGAAAAACAGAACCTTTAGGAGATAAATACCTCATCTAATCACAATTTCCGATAATGAACAGGCATGCATCAAGCACTTTCATTACTGAGCCATCAGCATAGAACAACAGTCAGAGGTGAGTGACCCCAGGGACCATCTCCACAGCTACAGCAAAGCTTCTCCCTGACACTAATCCTCCCTGTCATTCACCCACTGTGCTCTAACCACACTGACATCCGCCTGCCGCACTGCAAGCTTAACGGGGCCCTTCCTGACTTCTTTCACTGTCTCCCCTAATCAATGGTTCAAGCGTGCTCTTTTCACCATGTCCAAATGGCAGCTTCACTCATAATCAAAGAGCACTGCCCCTGTTAAAGGGCTTCCCGAAAGGCTGTACCATTTGCATTCATTTGCAAAGCAAACTACTTTTATTCACTTTGTTCTGCTATCAACAATGTTCCCTGAAGCAGATAAATTAGCATAAATACAACCTGCCACTTAAGAGTCAGTAAATAATGGCCAATAGCAGGGTGGATTTTATCAATCATTCTATTTTGTGTCCACGTGATCCTTTGTTCGTTTAATTTTGAAAACCTCATATATTCACCATTGCTGGGCTGCTCACAACATATGCATACAAATGAATGCATACATTTATATATTAAACACTCTGAAGGTTTAAAGCTTACAAAAAATAAAAAAAAATAAAACATTTTCATCCAATTGTAGATGTAAAGAAAGCACAAACTGTGCACATCAAGATATTTTGCCCTTCAGATCCCAAAATAATAAATAAAAAGAACTGTAAATGGGCTTGTTACCAATATAACTTATATAGGTTTTTTTGATTTTTTTTCTGACAAGGATGAAAAATGTAAATAGTCAACTTAAGAAGTGTGTCTCTGCTCTTAATCAAAACGAAAATAATTTCATTAGAAAGGTAAAAAATATGCAGCAACGGTCTGCAAAGACTTACAGCAAGTCTATTTTGTATCTGTGATTCCCGGTAACCACCTTTTGTTCACATTGCCACCTATTCATCAATTCCAAGATGAAACATTGGGATTATCACCTTCGGGTGTTTGACACGTCTGCAAAGCCTCATTCTCACTTAAATTCACGGGCCAAGTCATTTTGGTACAGCCAATTCGGCAAGTATACCAATTGCTAGCTTTGCAAGATTCCTGAAAACCATCTGTACTATGGAAAAATAAGACATTAAGGACCACAGCCCTGCGAGTGCACACGCTAGAATTATTACATTCAAAAATAAACTTATAGTTGCCATTTATTTATAAAAAAAATTACCAGGAAGTAATGCATGGACAGTTCTCTCGTTTTCAAGTATGTCCTGGGCACAGAGTTAAGATGACAAATAATACATGGTTACAAATAGTTACATAAGTGAACAGGGTATACATTATTTATTTAACAATGCCTTCCTTTATTTTCGTGTTAAGCAGAAACCCTACAAAGATATTTCATCGTTTTGTTTTTTTTGTGTGTGTGTAAAGACATTTTTTCCCCTATTTTGTAGGAATTAATAATTTTACTGTGAATGTAACTGGGAATCCATTTAAGACCCAAAGAAACATTCCTTGAAGCTAATGGTGCAATACAGTTAATGTATTTATTGAAAAAGGTTTGTATTTGATTGTGAATAGTGTAAGGACGATCAGGAATTTCAAATTTATGCAGTAAATTTCAATAATTGACATTTCTGATTATGTAAGGTTGTCAAAAATGCAGTTTAAAAAGAAGTCACAAGACTTATTTTAACCCTTTAGTGCCGGGCCGGCACTCACTATGAACAGTTTTTGAACATCCTCTATATATGCAAAGAAGTACACTCGTTATTTTATGAAAATCTCAGGAGTCCATGCTCAAAACGGCGATCAAATTATACACTATAAACAGGGCATTTTGAAGTAAACCATGGTCAATGCGTCTTAAAGCAGCAAAACATGTGAAATCTTAACCGTTGTTTTATTTGTTTTTAATAAACCAGCTGTGTAGTATTAGATAGTGAGTTTTCAAGCCTCCTTTGATTTCTATAGCAGGTTTTAGCATACCTTCCAAGCAGTGCAAGATCTTTGCAACACTTTCCCCTTTGTGATAATTTGTTGACAATATTCCCAGCAGATTGAGCTGAGAACTAACGATAGATAATGCTACCTTTGTAATATGAGAATACACTGTAGCTGCTGAGTTACACTGATTGATTGATTGAAACTGAAAAGGTGGCCATAATGTTAGGCACACAATCAGGATTTTTGCGGATTTAGAAAATGCTTTACTGTACATATAACAATAACAACAAAGGGGGGAAGGGGGGGAGAATGCAGTACTGCTGCTTCAAATGCAGCAACACGTTTCTTGACATTCTATTTATTTGGAATAATTTAAAATACAACACATTGACCTGAAAGTTTACAAAATAATCAAACAGTATACAATAAAATAACCATTATGCCAAAATCCCACCATATTTAGTTTCAAGAAATTCTCAAAACTGCACACTAGCTCTTTTTAAAACTTTATAAAAAGGATTTTGCTCTGAAACAGAAAGGATGAGTCTTTTTAAAGTGAATCTATCACCTTTAAAAAGGAGGATGCCACTGTAAATGTCTAACCAAAAATACAAAAAAAGTAGTAACTTTCAACATTCCCTACTAAAATCCTGGAAAAGTGTTGTTGACTCATCTACACATTTGGGGAGCTCCCCAGCCCTGGGACATGATATTAATTTCTCCTTATCGTAAAATAAAAATGTATTAGGTTTCATTTCTTTATTAAAGTCAAGAGGTTCTATTTCAAAGTTAGTAATAGGATAGCGTAAAATGGTCCGCGGTGCATTTATTTCTGATTATATGTCACCAGGCATTAGAATGTTGAAGGTAGCTTGAAAAACGTTGCACAGGGTCAGTGCAATTCCGGAGGTGATTAAGTTTCAGACGACCAGCGTGCTCTCACAAAACTGGGGAATCGAAAGTGTGGAGAGCAAGCAAGTTTTCCCAGACTGCATCAAGCAGACTTGTGGGTTCCCAAGTGAAGTGGGAGCAGCCTGGTTATTTAAACAGAACAAAAATCGGATATTTCTGCCAGATTAGGTACATTGGGAATCCCTCTAGTAATTCCCTAAGAGGAATGTAAAGTTGTGGGTTAAACATGTTCCGGTGGGAAACTGTATTGTTTCAACATTGCCCTTATTCCCTATAGATTGTAAGCTCTTAGGAGCAGCAGGGCGCTTATCACGTTCTGTATCTATTTCTGCATGTCATTCTGTTTAGGTAATAGATGTCACTCTGTACCCACATGGTAACGCGCCGCGGAATATGTCATTGTTTATTTGTAAAGCGCCAACAATGGGAGCTCCAAACAACTGTGCTGACAAATTCCATTCCCTGAATGAAAATAAGACTTTGAACCCAAGAAATGATTCACGATATGTATCTTGGAGAAATAGGTATAAATAGTGTTTGGTCTCTTTACAAAGTGGACAAAATTATTTTCTAAAACGATGCTTTATAACAGCGTTTTCTCTTCTTTCTGCCATTTCTTAACGCAAACTACATCTTAAGAAAAAGCAGTATATACTTACACCAATGTTGAAGAGTGTCTGTATAGCAGACTATTACCCAGGTTAGCCGGTACTGGCACAAATAACAAAATCAGTATCGCTAGACAAACATATACATCTAAAAAGCTAGTCACCAAATAGTTTTCCTATTTTAATACTTTATGTGACATTCCAAAGTGAAATAAGCATTTTAGGTTTTTGAAACAACCCTTTATTAAAAGGAAAGAAAATATGATGCTGGTACATATCTAACAAAACATGAGTACCTCTTTAGATTCACACAATGGTATACAGGGAAACATTGTTAATTAATTTTACAACATTTGTATAACTGCATGTTAGTCAAAAATGTGCTTTCTAAAATGACAATGTTTTGAAAACTTTAGTTGGACAATGTTACAATTTTGTCTACCGTGATCATGTTGAAAATCCATATGAAACCAATTAACATGAGAGTCCCTGGTTGATCTTGATCTGTTGATGTATTGTCTGAAAACATATGCACATCTCCAATATTTAACAAAAAGCCTTAACAAATGGGCCCTTCCTCAAAAGTGCTTAACTGCATCTTTACATATAACAGAGCCTACTGTGATCCGACTAGCACATCAACCACTAGGGTGGCCCTGGTGTAAATGTTTTAATATGGAGCCAACTGTAGCTGTAAGAGTCAAATGAATGCATAAGCATACTGCTTTATCACTTGGAACCATGTGCAACCAATATTACTGAAATACTGGGAAAAGAATTCATCTCTACCCCAGTGTAATGGAAGACACCACATGGTGAGGGGACAGCTGTTGTGGCTTCACAAGCATTCAGATTCTGCATCAAGAAAGTTCAGCTCGGAGAATGAATCTCCATACTGAATACAAAATGAAAGTTCAGTAGGGCTTTTGAAACAGAAAACATAAAAATTCATATCATGTTCTAGCTGCAATTACAGAAAACACAAGTAATCAGCACAGTTAAAGGACAGAACACGGCTAAACATAAAATCTGATATCGACAATGTTTAATTGCCATCTGTCTTTGCGAAAGCGGCGTAGGCAACAACAATGCATTTCAGTCAACGTTAAAATACATATAAGAAACAAGGTATTCCCTTAATGGCTGGCTTAACGCATTCACAGCCACGATGTGTGCAAACCTGGGCAGGGACCAAATTTGCTATCCCAGCTTATGTGAGGGGAAAATCATTTAGTGTACTCTACCCCTATGCTATCAAAAAGGCACGGTCTCCTAAATGATCATAATAAAGTAGGAATTTAATGCCGGTTTTGTGCTTTTTATAGCTTAGAATACTACGGCCTGCTGCATTTTAGCCTTTCAAAAAGAAAACCTGTTTTTAACGCCCATAGAAAAGAATACTTTCATTTGATGGTTCCCAAAAATGATATATATTTCTCAATGTACTATATGTTCCTGCTATACTATTCAACAAATTATAAAGAAATAAAGGGCAACCTGACTATATACAAAACAATGTATAAAACCGTATTCAAATGATACTGTGATTGAACCATAGCACACAATGCAGGTACTGTACAGTGTTACCACTTCTATGAAACACAGTGGCCCTAACCGTGAGGGATCTCACTAAAAGATGTATTTTCCAAAGCATGGAGACATGACATTGCTTTTTTTGCTGTGTGCCAGATTTGGATTGGTTTGGTAACTTATGAGAAAGACATTTATGAAGAACACATGTAAGACAAAATAAAGACATCTGCTTGGCATTTCTGGAAAAGCAGCTAAACGAAATGTCACCCGAGTTGGCAAAGATGTAATAATCTGATGTTTTACCCAAAAGCATTTAGCACATGCAAATCATGATTTTTTGGGTTTTAAAGGTTTTATAATTTTTTTATTTTTACAATCTAGTACAAGTCACTATTTTCAAGTCATTTTACAGATATATTAATACAATTCTAAGCAGACAAGAATATATGTAAAACTACAAAGATAAGAAAAGATTGGATATTTAAGGATACTTTAATACTTTGTCAAATGTGTTTGGCAGCCGCCTAAAAGCAAGCGTACCCTCTAAAGAATAACCTCACTAAATAAGGAGCACCAACTTGAAAAATAAATTATTGCAATTATTGAGCAAACCTTCAACTTACAGCTATGTGCAAGTTTTATAACAGTCACAAACTGAATTGGGGGAAACGGCACATTGTATTTCAGAGCTCTTTAACTCCTCTTCCCAAAGGGGCCAGATCAGGAAAAAATTAGGAGATGAAGTGCTGTAAGTGTAATATAATGTAATTGTGGATACATTAAAAGACTTGCAGTAAATAAGATTATACTCTATGTCAAGAATTTGTGAGCACTACCAGCTGTACCATATACATTTATATTACCTTAGATTACAAGCTCATCTTACAGTGAAATTGTACTTCTTTGTACTCCATTAACAATTAGCATATGCAGAGTTTAAGGGCCACTCCAAGGCACTTTGGGGCCCGATTTGGGCCCTACTTGAAGAATGCTGCTCTATTTGTAACCCCTACATTTCTGGGGTGGTCTACACCATATCAATTACCACAACATAGCTTCTACATTTCCTTTGTTGGGTAATCAAGAACATTAAAACACATGATAAACAAAATGACGAAGAGAAAACACTAAAATCAGCTAGTTCCTACGCAATAGTTCTGGTATTCGTACCAAAATATTTTGTACAAGCATAGAAGTTAGTCAGTGGTATATGTATTGGAAAAAAAAGACCATCTTGCCACATTTATTAAAAAGGGCTTTATGCAGAAGTCCACAACATTTTTTTTTAAATGAAGTGATAACCTAATAGTTCATGTGCAGAGGATCCATTTCTTACATTTGTTCCTATTCATTTTTTTACTTGGTTTTCACTGGTTTATTATTTCACTGCCTCAGCTGTTTAAGTTGCAAAACGTGAAATCTTAACTGATTTATTTAAAAAAAAAAAAACATAACATACTAAAATGTCTGGGGGTTTTTTCCTCCACATTTCCACTCTTCATGCCACTTTTCATCAGTTTTAATATACTGAGCATCCTTTGATTTCTATAGCAGGTATTGAAATGACACTGTAATTGAACCTTAGCACACAATGCAAGTACAGTGTTACCACTTCTATTAAACAGTGGCCTAACCGTGAGGCATCCCACTAAAGGATGCATTTCCAAAAGCAAGGCGACAGAACATTGTAAAGTGACACAGGTAAATCTCAGAAGTGTGAGGCCGCAGAAGGTAAGCATGTTAAATGAATACGATCTTCTCTAGAAAACAAGGGGGAGGGGTAGGAAGGTAAAAGCCTTCACATCAACTTAACTTATAAGGCCCATATAGTGCCAACCATCATGAAGTTAGTAATAAGGGTACTCATCCGATTAATGTGTGAATGGGAGCAGTCATTTTAACCTGTAATGTAAAGCAATTGACATCTCTGGCATTCCCTGACCACATTAAAAAAGGGAGGGATTGCTAAAATCAGCTGCAAAATGACTTTACAAATGTAAAAAGAAAGACGGCCTCTCTCGTTTATGGTGAGCAGAGCGGATTGAGGTTTAAAAAAAAATAAAAAATGATACGCGCCTTTTATAAACGCCAAAGTCTTTGATACGTGTTCATGTGCACATGCATCCCAAGTCAATGGCAATTCAACGGTTGAAGGCCACTCTGGTGCTGGCTAGAACAGGATAAAAGAACATCAGAGTACAATGAACAGGAATATGCTTTATCAGACATTTTTTCTTTGAGCAGTTCCAAGGCCACCAAATCCTTCAGATTTCAACACCTAATTCCTACAGCACTTTGAAGGTTTTGTTCAAAGTGTGTTTGATCTAGATGTGGTTGTTTTCGGTTTTATACTTTCTAAACATTAACCGGTTGCGTGCCAGAGATGCTTGCAACACATTGCCAAGCCTCGCCCCTTTTCACCTCAGTCACTTAGTTCATTGCTAAATGATCATGTTTTCCTTCTCTACTTTCTTATGGAGACCTATTGAACAATGTGTAAAATGGCCAACAATGTGGTCTTCTTGAAAGAAAATCCTGTTGGGTGAAAACCTCTAAATACTCTCCCAAATAGTATTTAAGCCCATATTCATCATCCGTTTCATAAGTTTTCCCACTTGGTCTTTCTGCCCAAATCTAAAATGCCCCCCCCCCCCCCCCCGCCCTCTCTACAGACCTTATGGAATCCAAATCCCAGGAGGTGTGCGATATGTATAGTATAGGGCAAGGATCCCCTTTTATTATTTTCTAGATAGGGACAGTACCCTGTTTTGGTAGTGTTCCACAGAGATGGCTCCCTTCAACTCCAAGGTTTCAGGGAGAGGCACCCTATGCACAGAGGGGGGGCTCAACAGGCAGTAGCCCTGAGGCAGTTGGACCAGCCCCCAATGGAAGGTCCATAGCTGGCCCCACTCCAGACTGGCAAAAGATAGTATGGCAGTTCCCAGTGTGGAGAGGGGGAGACACTTACCCCTGACCAAGGGAGAGTAGAATCTGGCACGACAAGGGCCCCTACGAGATAGAGCCCTACTGGAGCCAACCCCGAGGAGCTTATGTGAGGATGGAAATCATTAAGTGTACTCTAACCCTATGCTATCAAAAAGGCACGGTCTCCTAAATGATCATAATAAAGTAGGCATTTAATAAAAGTTTTGTGCATTTTATAGGTTAGAATACTACGGCCTGCTGCATTTTAGCCTTTTCAAAAAGAAAACCTGTTTTAACGCCCATAGAAAAGAATACTTTCATTTGATGGTTCCCAAAAATGATATATAGATTTCTCAATGTACTATATGATCCTTCTATACTATTCAACAAATTATAAAGAAATAAAGGGCAATCCAATGTATAAAACCGTATTCAAATGATACTGTGATTGAACCATAGCACACAATGCAAGTACTGCACAGTGTTACCACTTCTATGAAACACAGTGGCCTAACCATGAGGTTGGGTTTCCTAAGGTAACAAAAGGGATCAAGCCTCAGCACCTGCCTAGCAGGCAGAGATAGGGGCAGGTAGAGAAGACCAGGTGGAGACAGCACAAGGGAGAATGTAGTTATGAGTTCGCCGTATCTACTGCTGTAACAATAAAGGTGCTGTTAAATTAATAAAGTTCCTGGCGCCCATAATTACTAGGTAACTGCCCAGCCGCACAAATCCATCACCCTGACAATGTAATCCACTCTGAGCAAGCCAAGATAAAATGCATTTATGTAAACTCCCTAGGAGCTGGATAGGGAAAGGTACATAACCCTTTGAGTGTCGGAGAGGTCGTGGTGACCAAGTGCAACGACACCTCTGGTACAGTGTGGTCAATAGCACGCACGTGATCACAGGGGCGATTTTGCAGGAAATGGAAGGAGAGTCCTCAGTTTCCTCACTGAGCAGATCACGTCTTTCGCTCTATGGAGGGGAAAAAAACAAACCACACACACACCTCTGTTGGGCATGACGTAGTGACATCATCATGGGGCACCCAAAGGGTTAAATTAGCAACTCCACTTAAAAATCACTATTTTTTTTAATAGACAGAATTCGTATCAGGGATGAGTGGAAGTTAGTGACTTGTGTGCCCTCATGAACATTTAAAACAGTCATACAATAGGAAGCCACATACCCAGATTGCGTTACTGTTGCTTATTGGCCTGTGGGACCCACAAGATCTGGTGGTCATTTTGTATGTTTTCTCTCCATATAGGGAAACCAGAAGTGTCGATTAATGGCCCTGGCACAATATGCCATGATGCCATGTTCCCAAACATGAAGAGATCAGCTTAATTGAAATGCCTGGGTCTAAAAATACATTGCAGCACAGGGTAGGCAAGCGTTACATTGTATAAAATAGGGACCAGTAGTGTACAACTGCAACTTAAAGCAATCATCTAAAAAAAAATCTTGCCGTATGCAAAGAAAAAAAAAACCGTTCTAAATAATACCACAAATAATTAGACTACAAAAAACTGATCTCATTAAATAGCATAAATAGATGAAAAGCAAAATTTTACCTATTTATCATGGTCACAACGGGACGAACCTCAGTAGCTAGAGATGCATTTACCTGAAGCTATTTATAACAGAGTGTAAATGCATTCAGAGGTGCGGCCCGCAAAAAACCCCATGCAACACCCCCAATGAGCTGAACATGCATATCGCTGCAAGTAAGCCCTCGTGCATTATAGTAAGGTATTTTGTATTTAAAAAAAGAAGGAAAGGTGTAGCCTATTTTGAATGCATGGAGCATAGGCGGCACAATGAGACCAAGGGGTAAGTGCAGCCTTTATTATCCAATACCATTTTGGCCCACTTTACATTGCCAACTTTAAAAAATAATTTTAAAATCACGTTCACATTTAAACACAGCAAGAAGCGGAATACTTTGGCAATATTCACACACACAAAAATAAAAGGAGTGGGGAAAAAAGTGGATTAGACAAATTCAGACTTTCAGTTTTCAATATCAAAGAAAAATGTGCTTATTAACGGTGCCTAATGCTTCAAAGAGAACGAGCATTTCCCTTCAACTTTTCAAAGATGCTCATTTTCATCGCACAACCTGTTGATTGATCTATTTCATTTTAGAATGACCAAAAAATAAGTAAAAAAGCTAGTCGCCTAGATAAAAGGTTGACCAAAAAGTATTATTTTAAACATTGCAAGTGCACTTCAAAATAAACAGAATAAATGGAGTAAGAAAAGATACAGGAAAAGATTTAGGCGGGCAAATTAAAAAAAAAAAAATTCTTAGCGAAGACACAAGGATCTGAAAATAATAATCTGACAATCGTATAATGATTGATGGAAGACAGAAGAGAGCTTGTATAGAGTAAAGACAATGGCAGAAGATCAAGGGAACAATTGGCAATAGGAACTTGACAAAAGAGCTAATCTTTTGAAAATAGTGAAAAAGCGGAGTAGGTTGGGGGGGATGGGGGCAGTCACTAGAACGCTGAAATTAAAGGAGAATGAGTGATATGCAAAAGGCCCCCAGTTTAAAGTTCTTGAGATTGCAGTTCGACATTAACAATCATTGCTAGAAGTAGAACACAGATGAAAGGTAAAGATGGAGAGAAGTTGAAAACTACCGTATATAAGTACAAACAGACTACTTCCTCCCCTCAAGAGGTAGGACCAACAGTGTTGCAGTCATGATGGCAACTCAGCATCTGTATAATCATCATCACCTAGCGATAAGATGAAGCATTGAAGACTTCTGCTCAGGACTAGACCAATTGTGGTCAAATAAAAAGTGGACTACCACAAATAATAAGTTGCACTTAACTATTGATGTATTGTCCAGTCATTGTTTAGAAGGAGAGGCATAGAGAAAGTATGGTACTGGGACCTTCTCACCGAGCACGGTAGCACAAACCGCTAAGTACCTGCATTTTTAGGAACAAAAGCATTAATCTATACATTCTCAGTGATTCACATTAATAATGGCAGCTTCAGTGTGTTCTCTCTCTTCATACCCCACATACATTTCTCAGTGGATCACATTAATAATGGCTGCTTCTATGACCGCCTTTGCAATAAATACTTTCATAATATGAGAATACTAGGAAACGCTGGTCAGGCATCCCTTTTAACATACATGTATGGCTCAATCAACACTCCAGTGTTATTTTAATATACATTTAATATACATCCAATCAAGTGAAAAGCCAACGTGATGATTAAGTGATAAAGCTAGAAACAAACACACCTATAAAAAAATCATGTCTTTCCCTAAGTTTGTAAGTGGAAACGCAACAAGTGACGTTAATGTTGGTGTAAAATTAAATTGATACTCAACCAAGTATGTGTAATAACTTCCACCAGCCTTGAGATCCCGCTTCCCTCTCCAACCCCATCCTAATGCTAAAAAAAGATGGCAGTGATATCAAATGGTCTTTGCAAAGGAGAGCATACACAAGAAATGAAACAGAGATAGACAGACCGACAGACAGAGACCGATCAAAATGTTATGGTACAGGTGCAGAGGCGGCTACTTTTCTATTGACTGTTTTCTAGTTAGACCCACAGTACCACTACGTTTTTGCTACACACTTCTTGTTCCATTTCTTATTGAAGAAAAAGAGATTGGTTTTAGGCAGCTTCCCTCATTTCTCTGTGTCCGAGTCATCAAAATGTGCCAGTTTTGTATTCATTGTTGAATACATGCTGCACCTTGCTTCACTTTGTAGATAAATATTACATGCTTTCTTTAGACCAGGAGTGGCCAGCTCCAGGCCTCAAGGACTACCAATGCGTCAGGTTTTCAGGATATCCCAGATTTAGCACAGATGGCTCAATCAGTCCCTGCTTCAGCACAGGTAGCTCAATCAGAGACTCAGTCTTTGACTGAGCCACTGATTGAGCCACCTCTGCTGATGCTGGGATATCCTAACAATCTGATCTGTTGGGGGGAGGGGGGAAGCGGGGGCCTGGAGAACTGGTGTTGAGTACCCCTAGACTAGTCTATACCCAGATCATGAAGACATAACCAAATGCCATTAGTGGATTTAGAATAGAGCAAGTAAAAACGGCCTGATCAGGCAAATCGTTCCTAACATGCCATTCACCAGGACTGTCCTTGTAGGACTTGCAATTATCCACACAGTTTGTAGTGAAAAAGATCCACTGCTCGCTAGCAGAGTGCAAAGCAAAGATCAGAGAGATCTTCATTTGTAAAAAGCATTAAAAGTATCCATTGTGGTACAAACTGACAAACTGATATTAAGATGGTGTTAAAGCAGCTATTAAAGCCACATGCCTTTATGAATTCAACCCATACACATTAATATCTTCCCAGAGAGCAGAACCCCATTTATTTCCGGTCCGGGGACTCCCGGCTTCCGGAGATACCTTGGTACGGGGTGCAGGTAGCCGCTCTGGCTCGCATCCAGGGTTCACATTAATGACAAAGCTCCCCACAGCCTGCGGGCCAATAGGAAGCCGCGACGTCATACTGTGCGGCTTCCTATTGGCCCACGTGACTCGGGAGCTTTAAACTGCAGAGATACAAGCATCCCCCTTAGGCTAAGGCCCCGGTATCCCCGCTGCAACGCGCGCCCGCGAGATTGGCGGCGTGTGCAGCCGATTACCTGGTCTGCAGCTCACTGCAGGAAGAGAAACCGGGGGGGAGGGGGGCGTGGTGGGGGAGTGACGGGGGCGCGGCCATGACGTCACCGGCAGGTTCGCCCTCATTGGCTGAACCGCCGGGGGGCGTGCCGTATCGCTCGACGCGAGTCCTGCTCTCAATTCTATTGAGAGCAGGAGCAGCTCTCGCCCCAGCGCTGCGGCCCCCCCTCGCAGCGGGCCCGGCGCCATTGAGGGGAGGGCTCTCGTCCGTGCAGCGTCCGCCACTGCGGGGTCAAGGCCTTAGGAGGGCTGTATCTCTGCAAGCAAGGGGTCACTGGAACTGTAAATATTGGGATTCAGCTCCGGAGACCCCCTGATTAAACTCTCTTCAACAAAATGGAGGAAAAAAAAAATGAAAAGCTGGCTTGGATTGCTCCTTTAAAAGCAGCACTACATGCATAATTAAAAATAAAAAAAGAAAAAAATGATTACAGGTTGGAAGCAGAGGGTCGCCGGAGCTTAACCTCGTCAATTTCAGCTCCGGTGCTATATTTCTGCGTTTGTGTTTGCCAGTTGCAAAAAAATAAACAGTTCTGTGAGTGAGCATGGGGCCACATTCAAAGATTCAGATTACCGCAGTGTCCATAAATTCAGAACAATATTTGGTTAAACTAGTGTAAACCTTGTTTCTAATTGAAATAATTTTTTTTTTTTCCCCCATCTGCTGAATTTCTTTAGGTCAGGGCTTCACAGCTTTTTACCCAAAATAGGGTGCAAGGAAATTAAGTAAGCAAATTAGAAACAAACGCATTTCCAGTCAGGAGTTAATGACTCAAAGTTCCTAGTTGGTGACTTTCTAAATTGAACCAATTTCTTTGATCGAAATCCACATAATATCAGTGTTCACATTGCTATGTTTCAAGCTAAGAGGTTTACTAATCTCTCAACACTTAATAAGTGCACAAAGACACTACGGGGATGTGTAATTATGGAGCAATAAATGCACTTTCTATTATGTGATTAAAGGCACTAAATGCAGTAACTCTTTACCCAGTACACATAGGCTATGAAACTATTCCCCCTTAACAACACTCCCTGGTGTGCCTTGTTGCATACATACAGAATTAAGTGATCTATTTAACATAAAATATATAATGCACTGATTTGTATCCATCAGTATTAAATACAAATATGCAGTGTAAATGTGATAAATTATTGCAAACCTGTCTAAATGTGACAAATTGAAAATGTGTGGGTAATCAGTTTCTATAGGGCCATATGCTGCACAACAAGGGATGAAAATGGTTTGTGTAACTCAGTACTTGTAATAATAAAAATATTTTACTGTATAAAGACTGGATCTCGAACTAAAATCTGAGGCAAATCTGCGTAATTGCGTAGATGGGAGAAGCGCTGAGTAGAGGTAAAAACGCTCACAGAAAAGCTCATCTACTATATAACTGGCTAAATAAAATATAACAATAATAGGTTTTAACGTGGAATTTCAGACCAGTGTTTACTAATGGACTTTTGTTAAATTATCTGATTATATAAAAGCTGAAGAGCTGATAATGAATAGGATATTGTCCCCACTAACTATTGTTAACACTTATCAACACCGCAGCCTGCTAGTCTAATCCTCCGATTAGACCTTTAAACATTAGCAAGTGCATTCCTCATTGAAGGCTACAAAATGATCACCTTCAACTAAGATTGTGATTGTAACAGAGCTATGGACAGAAGGATAGAAGAGTCTCAGCTTTCAGTATAGACACTGGAAGATTAACTAGACACCAACCATTAAAAGAAAAAAAGAAAAACAATTGGCATGGTAACCTGTCTTACCACAAAATGGGATGAGCTCATGTTTAAAATGATCCATGCAATTAAGGAACCAAACTCTCTCCTAAGGGAATAATACACATGTCCTCCAGCTCTTAGAAAATTTAAACCAGTGACAATTAAGTATTATTTTACAGCAATATTTCCCCAAAGCATAAAATGACTGGAGAATTTCACTGACATATCTAGTAAGGAGCATGCAAGTGAGATATTACATACATACACACATATAATTATTCTTAGGTTGGGAGATTACTGCAATTATAATTATCCAAACTCCGTCTCAAGTGGAAATTAGTTTAGTTCAAATAAGTAATTTTGTACCTGCTGGCCCCTGGTAAACATTGGAATATGTACGATATCTAGGTTTAGACTTGCACACAAACATTCCATTTTAAAACTTATTTTTAACATACAAACTTGTGAATTAAAAAAAAAAAAAAAAGTAATTTGTATAAGGGTAGATTATACTCAATAGACCGACCCCGTTCAAGACCCTACTGTAGCAAATATTCAAGACAAAAAAAAAAAAACACATTTAAACATGAAAGTTTATGTTGACACAAAGTATAGAAATGATGAGCACTGTTTTTTCATGGACACAAGTGAGCCGAAGGGTGCGATTATACTCTCCGCTTGCCGATGCCGGCACTATAATTGCGGCCTAAGGGTCATCACTGCCATTTTGTCACATCACAGGTCAACAACTTACTCTTTATGGAGAATTACAACCATTTTTGTAACCAAAGAGTCAAAATGGCTTTGTCATTAAAAAAAAAAAAAAATCAGTAGAAAACATACTGGACAAGAGACCAATTAGTTATTAAAATGGCCAAGCATATCGCTTACCAACTCAAAAGATGAAAATATCATTAAGAATATTAGCACAGCTTTCTGCAAATCTCCAAATACAATAAGACAAATAAGAACCAGCCATCAAGAGTACATTCAACGAATTTCAATTAATTTTCTGCTGCCTGAAAAGAGTAACATAATAGAATACATTTAATTATATATACTCAAAAGCCCATTTCATCCTAGTGTGACAGTCAATTGTTCCAATCTTTCAATGTTAGATTTGAGAAGCTTTTCAGAAAAAGCCTAAAATTTGCGTTACTTAATATTTATCTCGAGGCTGTAAACAAAGCTATAGTGCCGTGTCACGAACGCCACTACCTGTGTGCATGTGACATATGTGAAAGGGGTTAAAACTATCCAGTCGACTCGACTACTTCCCCGCAAAGCACTGAACATGAGCGATTTCCCAAAAACTGTCATACTACACCTAAATTACGCTTCCACCAGCAAGAATAATTTAAGGTTTTACCCTCAGGAGTCCTTGGTCCCCCGTTTACTAAAAGATTTAATGAACACAAAAAAAAAAAAAAAAATTGTCCGAAAATACGGTTCATCTTTTCAGAAACGTACTAGGTGAAATTAGAGCCCAAAGACCGTACTTCTTACATTTGCCGTTTAATTTACAAAAAGTGGCAGTGTGCTGGTTTACAGAAAATGAATACTACAAAGACATACAATATATAAATGCAGACCAGTTCATAAGATACAATTATAAAACAGGGAACCTATACATACCTAATGAACAAATTTAGTTTTTGTCAGAGGTCCAGAAGTTGATGATATTAGAACTCACGTGTTATGGATAACACACTGTTGAATTTACGCTCAAAACTTTGCCCATGACTAGGATAAGTCAAACTTGTGTGGGTGTGTCTCATATCCAACTCTTCAATCTTGTGACATTTATGGCTGGGAGAATTATTTTAAACTCAAATGAATTCGAGAGTCTAAAATACCCTACAACTCTCTCCCTGTAACCCTTAGAGTACTGCTATTCCCAGTGTTGCATTCGTACGATTAATGCACACTGGGACATCTGTTTTGATGTGGCTAATTTTAATCTGTGATGGGAAAACAAATAGCAGACATGTGCAATACAGACAACCCGTCATATCTGATATTGTTGCACCCATCTAACGTTCGTGTCAGAAATCTATATTTTTTATCTTTCTGAATTAGATCATACATTTTTAAATCTGTAAGCTATTGGAGAATGCTCTGTCCCCCCGTTTGCCAGAACTATCTCAGAAATGTACACAATTACCTTTCAAATAACCTAGAGATTGTGCAAAATCTCTGATACATCTGTACACTGATGTACAATTATAAACATTGTTTTATTTGCTCATTAATGAAAATACCAGGTAAACCCAGGGGACATCAAAGGAGACTGAGAAAATAAGTATTTTTAAACTGAAACTTAACCCCTTGGGTTGCTGTATGGTTAACAATTGAATAGGTTACCATGCAGTATTCACTTGTACTGGAATGTGCAAATTATGTGTATGTCTTTATTTATATAGCGCTATTAATGTACAGCGCTTCACAGTCGTAATACACGTGGCAATAATAGATAAATAATACAAATAACATATCATGGGAATAAGTGCTTCAGGCTTAAAAATTAACATTTAGGAAGAGGAGTCCCTGCTCTGAAGAGCTTACAATCTAATTGGTAGGTAGGAAGAACGTACAGAGACAGTAGGAGGACTATCTGGTAAGTGCATCTGCAAGGGGCTAAGCTTTATGTATAAGAGTTGTTATATACCGCATGCGGCCATGCGTGCCTATGCGAGCGCACGTGCTGCATGCTTTTTGTGAGTATACAGTGTTGAGTGTATACAGTGTTGTGTGTGTATACGTGTGTGTGTGTGTGTGTGTGTGTGTATACGTGTGTGTGTAATTTATTATTTATTTAAAAAAACATTAGTAAAAAGAAAAAATGTATTAGACTTGTGCAGACACACACACACACACACACAAAAAGATGAATTTCCTCATCTTCGCCGCTGTCTGTCGGCTCCCCTCTCCCTGCCGTGCGCGGCCCTTGTATAGAAAGGCTGATTGACGTCGGCAATACTGAATCAGTAGGAAGAGAGGAGAACTTGTCCTATGACAAATTGTTAGTCCAAATAAAAAAAGGTATCACCCAATACTGAATAACCAATTTATTCTGGTGTGTGTGTGTGGTGTGTGTGGTGTGTGTGTGGTGTGTGTGTGTGGTGTGTGTGTGTGGTGTGTGGGGTGACCCGTGGCTCCTGGGATACTTACAGGTGAAGTTACCAGTAGAAAGAGGCGTTATTGAGGACGATTGTGGCTTGAAACATGTATAGAAAGAAAATACAAAGAAGGTGCCTTGGGGTAGGGAGAAAAAGAACGCCCCAGATATTCCTCCTCTGTGAATGTGTACTTCTGATACATAGTAATACCGGGATCTATTTACTTGAAGTCTCCCAGCTGCAAAGGAAGGGTGAAAAAAGGTGCAAAACACAGAGACATTCATCAAAGAAAAGGGATCTCATTAAAAAGCAATGAAAGTTTTACCCTTTGATAAATCTGGTGCAATTCTTCTGCACGGACTTTGCCCTCGTTTTGCACCCGGGAGACTTTAGTAAATAACCCCCATGGTTTTAAATACAAAAAATAATTCTGCATATTTTATCATGCAATAAAAACTTTGATGAACAAGTAATGGTCATGGCTAATTCACTGCTGCAAATGTTTTCTATTACTAAACGAAGAGGTGCATGGGGAAACAAATACACCGCTACCCCTCCAGCAGTATGGTAGTTAATGTCTTAAGTCATTAAAATAACTGTTTGGCAACAGGAAGGCATCCAAGGTAAAAGATTAAAAGTATACTTTTAATCTGAACGTGATGAGCATTAACAGTATTGTCCTGAATATTGAGAAAGGAGATGTGAAGCAGGAAACAGATTGCAGTATTTACATCCTGTGAAGTGAAACATAAGCAACGGTGTCGGTTTACAGTGAATTTTGATGACAAATAAAAGGATCAACACAGAATCTAAAATGTAAACTAGCCTAAATCACCCCAATTCTCAATGTTAATACACACATAGTATCTTGCTTTAAAGACAGCGAAACATGTGTACGAAATGAATAAAGAACAATCTTTACAGAACTATGTGCCCAGCATGATGGAAAAACAGAATTAAACATGTACTCTAGACGAAGCTTGATCTAAAAGCTGATATTGCCGTGTTTTCAACCTAATATGCAATAAGACCAAGCCAAAGAAACATGCATACACAAGTGCAGGATATCATAGCTCTAGGTAAATTCACATCCCGTTCATTCGCAGCAACTGCTGTCCCACTTGGGTAATCGCCATCCCCACCAAGCGGATTGCAAGACAGAAAAAGTCTCCTGCTGTCTTATAAAATGCCCCACATCTCGCCTGCAGGCAAGTTGGATTCTCACATAGCTAGAATATGTAACTATAGTTTGGAGGTTCTTCACTCCAGTCTTCAAGACCCCCCCACAACAACAGGTCAGGTTTACAGGATACCCCTGCTGCAGCCATGTGGCTCAATGAGTGGCTCAGTCTTTGAGGCAGGGATATCCTGAAATCCTGACATGTTGGGAGGGGGGTGGGAGTGGCTTGAGAACCCCTGAACTATAGCAATTAGTATACTTCACAAACATGGGATGGAGAAAAATTACAATAGTCAGAGACTAATGTTCTCTTTCCCTGATCACCCATCATGCTAGTGGCCACTATTGGGATACCAAAGCAGTATAACTTGGGTGGAACACAATAAAACATTCAAATAGTTTCATAATTTTATTTAGCAATTGCCTGACGGAAACTGCGGTCAAAGCTGTATATTAAACGCATTCAGCGATAACCCCACTGCTGCATTGAACAATCCGGAAGGGGAAGAGTTGCACATTTGTTGCCCAAGTTGTGGCCAACGGACTTGCAGACTGTGCTTTCAGGTTACTGGGAATTTGTTTCTCCTGGCTTTAACCAATAGTTACAATCCACCTTGCAATTGTCGCCTTGATGCTTTCTGGCCTCTTCTTGACCATTCCAATAGAGTATTTTACTTTCCGATTTCCTGTACTTTGTCCAGGTATTGCTTTAGACATCAGACTACTTTCTAGGTAAGAAATCTCTCCTTTCTTAATGGTTGGGTTAGGACGAAATGACTGGTGTGATAAAGTACACTACTACTTTGAAAAAAATGCATCACAGGGCTTAAAACTATTGTTTTATGATGGATTACCTAGAAAGACTCAGTACGATAGGATTTGTATTTCACCAATTCTCATTGATTAAGTATTTGCAGCTAAGAAAACGTTTTTATTGTTAGAGTTCTGAGTAAGATCTGTCTTAAAGGCTCAAAGTGTTCTTGAGTTAGTGCCTCCAGAAAAAGAGAAAAATGGCAAGGAGGTAGTTTCTCCTTATCTAGGGTCTTAAACTATTGAACAAATTGTATGAGTAGTTGTCACAAAGTTCCTCTAATAGGACTGATCAAGCTGATATTAGTACATTTAGAGAACTTGGCCTACATCCCATTGTGACAGTGAGGGGGTACGCAGGCCATTAATAAAGGTATTTGGCCCGGCTAAGTGCCCCTGAGCCATATGGGGGAATTATCAGCTCATCAACTCAATCATGGAATGTAACTGCATTTGTAATAAAGATGTGTATTTTTACTGTTTCAGGAGTGCCAACCAGCTGAGATGTGCAGGGCGCGAGTTTCAGGGGTGATTTTACGGTAAAATGTTGTCAGGGTGTGTTTGGGTAGAAGGGGGTTAGTGTTGCGGGTACCCCGAAACATGTACTCGGGAATCCCCCCAGATTCCTGAGGACATCAGGAACATAGACCACCGGATAAAATCCTCCCTAGAAAGCAGTTTGCAACTCACCGCCAAATCTCCATGCTTCAGCACAGACCAACAACAGTAAGACCGGGCAGGGAATTGAATTACATTCAAAGGTCCCCCTGCATATGCCCAAGAAACCCAGAACCAAGGGGGGATTCAGTGTATCTCCCGCCAGGTATAAGGTGGTGAGAGTTATATGTTAAGTTAAAGTGTATCACATGGCAAGGTTTCTCTGTAGAAGTGTAAAAGAAAATGGTTTTAAAAGTCCCCAAGGTTTATATTTTTATTAAAGTAATGTTCAGAAAAAGTCATTCAGTATGGATAAAAATCCATTTGCATGGGAAACCGAGGGGCTACTCCGCCTTCTAAGGCCTCGGCCATGTTACCTGCTGGCGTGCTGAGGCTCAGGGAAAGCGGGTGCTTTCCCTGGCCTTAGTCAGCGCGCCGTCAGGGGGCGGGCCAGTGATGTCACGGAGCTGGTTCGCCCTCATTGGGCGAACCGCTTACGTGACCGGCCCTGCGCGCCGGCAAGCGGGGAAATCTAAAATTCTGGTAAGGCCTACGCTTCCGCACGCTTGCGGAAGCGTAGGCGAGCCCCTACTAAAGCCGCTCTAATTGCGGCTGTAGGGGCTCAGTGCTGAGCGGGAGCGCGCCTCCGCCAGCAAGCAGCAACCATGGACGAGGCCTAAGCTTCACAGGCGATCAAGGATATGGAGGTGTTAAACCTTTTGTTAGCAAGGAGGGGGAAAGGCAGAACATTTCAATAAGCCATCTGGCCAGCTGTCACTCTGCCCAGCTTGAACGGCACCAGGTAAGAGGGGCAAGGTCTCATATGCCAAGGGGCAAAGTGCGCACGTGCCCAGAGCAGAATGAGAAGCCCCCTCTGCCAGGTTTGCAAAGTATTGGCAACTCCGTGATAGGGGGAAGGAAATATTCCCACGGAGAAGATAGGCTGCACTAGTTAAGTATAGGAATGTTAACCCTATAACAACCCGTGCAGCCCATCAGGAAAGAGAGTCATCATGCTGTAAGAGTTTCACATCATCTAAGGATTCATGCAAGAAACATCTAAGTTTCAAGATTTTAACGTTTCATCACAAAAGAAGCAGCTCCAGCGGAGTAAACAGCAGCGGCAAGTTGCGATGCTGACCGAACACAGTTCCAGGCTCTTTTTTCGAGCATCTCCTGCTCCTGGGAAATTGCTCCTAGAGACTTTGTTTTGGAAACATTTGGTTTTGGGAACATTTTATTTCGTTTGACCCAGTTCCAGTAAGTGTATTTTTTGCTGTAATTGTAAATCAAGCTGTGTATGTTCATTCTGTAAATAAATCACAATTTATTTTATCTTTTGCTTTGCTTAATCAAAGGATCCGGGTATTTTGGTGTTAAAAGCTCTGGTCTACCATGACACCCATATAAAATCCATCCAAGAGAAATCCACATAATGTTGGGGTTGAAGAGTAGATCCAGTCTCTCAAATTCATCACAGCACTCTATAAAACGGCGTTAGATTCTAAAATAAGTTTTAGAGGCAGACATTTTTCTTGGACATGTACACGTTGCAATAAAAATATTTGACTGCCCCTGCTCTGAGGTGGTTACGCTTAATCTCCACGCCATTAAGAAATATTTTTCATGTAGCAACCATTCTACTGGAAATAATATTTCTCTACTTAAGTGCATAAGCAACTGTTACAATTCCAAATATTTCTTCTACTTAAGCTATAAATCAGATCGATTTCTGTCAAAAGCTTCTGGCTCCTTGTTCCACCTTGCTTACTTATGTATTTTACAGTAGTAAAGTTGACTGATATGATCTTTAGACTTTTTCCTATTGCCTGTTTTGAATTCCTTTATGGCTTTCGCTACCACCCTTCGTTCAAGTATATTTTCGGGCAGTTTTCCACCCAGATTTTCAGCTAAGTACCTTACCCCATGAACTTCCCAAGCATGCTCCCAATCTTGCTTTTTGTGACTTGGGAAAATTGAGACAAGGGATTTCTTTACAACCATTTCAATTGCTCTTTGGTGTATGAATAAATGTAGATGTGTTGGATTGAGTATTCAGTATTACGATTCCAATGTTCGAAAAAATTGACTAGCAGACCCTGCATATGAAACCTTGCCCATTTGACCGTTTCTAATAAGTTGGAGAATATTCCTAGCAGCACGAGGCATTGCATTTCCCTTATTTGTTTCTTCAGGTAACGAGGCTCTCCCTTTTGTGTAGAGAAAATACCCCAAGAAAACAAAGCTTTATTTTGGGACTTGTCTGTAGGTAGAAAAAAAACTGCCCCCTCCAGTTACGTCTGCAATCTTTTCCCAAAAAGCAGTTCTATACAAAAAGTTGGTCGTTGAAGTGGATTTCAATCAATCAACCAAGGATACGGCCACATAACCCCTCTTTGCTATAACTGATAACACCACAGATCTTGCAGACAGACAAATGGAACAATGCTTATGCTATATAATAATGGAGATTTATTTCTACTAATATACATAGAATCAATGCCTTGGTCCAGGGAACCCTCAATATTTTCAGACTCAACTCATTGATATGGACTCTAGTGCCCGTTTACATCAAGATCCTGGTGCCAAGGAGAACCCCCTAGTATTCTCCTTCCTCCTTTTCATTGCCTCTTTAAAGAATATACTGTAGCATCATCACCAAGTGAGGGTGTTCTCGCAATTCTGCATTTACTTTTAGAGAGAGACAACTCCCACAACATTATGCCTCCCTGGAACCAAGGTCTACCACTCAAATGCCTGAGTCTTACGAGTAAGCTAGAAGACCAGCTCTTTAATAGAAAACTAACAGAATATATAACTTGGAGCAACAAGTTGGAGTGTTAGTGGAACCCATGAAACAAAACAACACAAAACCAAAAAACATTGTCTCTCAGTCTTTTTCAGAAGTGAATGGCAAAGTAGAACCCACCGCTAAAAAGACCACCAGTCAGAGACCCCTACACATGAGAAATGGCTGGTTACATATACAAATAACAGCCTATTAATGTTTAATATTTTATTGCTAATTCTGTAAATGCCGAATAAAACAACCCCCTCCCCCCTATTTTAGTCCATCATGGAGGGACTATTCTGCAAGACCATCAAGCACTAACTGGATTAAAACAAAGGTTTATCTAGAGGAGAGAAATTTGTTTTTATTGAGTTACCTTCTTTTTTTGCATTCGGTTCCTGTTTTCCAACCAATCGTCCATTTGTTCTTCAATTTCTTCAATACTGACTCCCTGATCATATGACTGAACATTAATAACAGGTTCAAATACTGGATAAACTGGGAATTCCGATTTGTTTTTTTTTACTTTTGGTTTCTTCTCCTCTGCAAAATAAATGCATGTGAGTGAATTACTCTGTTTAACCATTAAACACAGATATGCTACATTGTAAACTGTTTTTGTCAATTATATTAAAGTGAACACTTTTTACATACAAATATTTAAGACACATAAAAACTAAACACCGCTAAAATTGTTTTAACGTGTGTAAATATTTGAGGATATGTGATGGGACAGTGACAAGTAAATTTCACAACTGTACAATGACAAAGTACTTTAGTTAGCACAACCTATGGAATAGTTAAGACTTAAAAACAATTGTGTTTATGCACAGTGGTGAGAAGAAAAAAAAAAGTTTGGGAACCCCTTAGTATTTTCACATATTTGAAACCTAAAATATTATAAGAACTTAATCTAAGTCCTAATAATAGATAAAGATAACCTGATTAAACAAATTACACAAAAACATGATCCTTTTTCAACATTTATTTATCCACAAATGATTTCAATTTCAAAATCCATGTGTGAAAAAGTATGTGAACCTTTAGATTCAGTACCTGGTGGCGCCCCCTTGAGCAGCAATGACTTCAACGAAGTGTTTCCTGTAACTGCTGGTCAGTCTCTCAACGGTTTTGAGGAATTTGACCCATTTGACCAGAACTGCTTCAACCAAGGGACATTTGAGGGCTTCCTTGGATAGACAGCTCGCTTCAGGTCCTGCCACACCATTTCGATGGGGTTTAGGTCTGGCCTTTGACTAGGCCACTGTAAAATGCGGAATTTCTTCTTCTGCAGCCACTCTTTTCTAGAATGTTTATGCTTGTATGTTTAGGACCCACTTTTGGTTCAGCTTCAGCTCACGGATGGATGGCCTGACATTCTCTGCTAGAGTCTTCTGATGCAATGCAGAATCTTATTGCTGTGTCAATGATGGCAAGCCGTCCAGGTCCTGAGGCAGCTGCAAAACATAACACTCCCACCACCATGCTTGACGGCTGGGCTGAGGTTGTTCTTTTCGAATGCAGTGTTTGGTTTTCGCCAAACATAATGTTTCTCATTGAGGTCAAAAAGTTCTGCCTTTGATTGGTCTGTTCAGAGAACATTTTTCCAAAAATCTTGTGGATTATCTAAGTGCTCTTGGGCAAACTTCAGATGGGCAGCAATGTTCTTTTTAGAGAGCAGTAGTTTCCTCCTGGCTATCCTTCCGTGAACACCATTCTTGTTCAATCTTTTTCTGATACTTGAGTCATGAATACTCACATTAACCAAGATGAGATTGGCCTGTAGATCCTTGTATGTTACTCTGGGGTTCTTCGTAACTTCCTGGGTGGTTTGCCTATTTCTTCTTGGGGAGATAGTGGTAGGACGACCGCTTCTGGGTAGAGTGACTGTGGTCTTGAACTTTCTCCATTTGTAGACTGTTTGACACTGGATTGGTGCAGTCACAAATCCTTAGAAATGGTTTTGTAACCCTTTCAAGACTGATGGACATCAATAACTGCTTTTCTGAGGTCCTCAGATTTCTTTTGATCATGGTGTTTCCACACAGCAGTATGGTGAAGACCAAACACACAGTTTCTGATCTTTAGATAGGGTGGGGCCTCCTAAACCCACACCTGAATATCTACCTAATTATTTAAAACACCCGATTCTAATAATCCCCTGTAACTTAGCTGATACAACCAGGGTTTCACTTACTTTTGCACATACCCTGACTCTTAATTACTCATTATTTGTCTAATGCATACATCATTTTGTTTCAAAAGGCATGGAATTGCTTAATATAAACCCTAATAGATATTTAAGAAGAGGCTGGTTTTGATTCAAGAAGGTGATCATGAAAAAACTATGGCATTTCAGTCTTTATCATTGGGGTTCCCAAACTTTTTCTCGCCGCTGTATAATACCACACCTCTATCCTAGTCGTGATTTAAAAAAGAAAAAAAGTTCACACACTGAAGTCTTCTGGGACCACAATGAGAACCACTTATTTATGCATTTTTTTTGGAAATGGCAAAATATGCCAGGACGTGTACTCTACAAGCAAACCCAGTGGATGTATACTTTTTAAAATCTTAGTTTGGTGTTTGGTGTATATATCGATGAGAAAATAAGGATATTATTCATTAAACTGCAATTGTGCTGATTGGAGTACTATTGTACAGAAACTCCATTTAAAGAGTTTTAAGTACTCTCTTTAGGCTGTTCCAACAGTGTCTCTCTATTCATTAAAGACTGGGTAATAGTAACAATCTTCCCTTTCACAGCCTTGCGACATGGACATAATGAAATACTGCAAACAATCCAGGAGGAGCATGCATGGGATAAAAAGAGGGAGAGTTTACACAAATATAAGTGCAGATGTATAGGATGCAAGCAGTATGGCTTATGCTGTAATCTTGGCTCGATTATATTTGTATATTTGCACTTATATTTGTGTATTCTCTCTCTCTTTTTATCCCATACATGCTCCTCCTGGATTGTTTGAAATATCTCTAACGTCTTGGAACCCGTGACACAGGTCCCACCAGAGGGTTGAGCAGGGTTATTTAATATCACATATTTTACTAATTTATCACATTATCCTATATCACTTTAAATAATATTTTATTTAATCACAATTTTGTTTATATCACTTTAAGTTGTTTAGCGCCTAAGATCACTTAATTCACAAACATAATGAAATACTGAGCACCAGAATTGTATGGTCACAAACCTGCACTTCAGGCATTGCAAGGTAATTTACAAAGGCATGGTCAATTACAATTAAAAAAAAAAACCTTCATAAAAAAACCTTCATAAAAATACATCCGGGCCGTCATGGCTTAAAATAAGCAGAGCAACACAATTACGATTGTGGCCAGATTTGAATACATCCAACACTTCTAATAGAACATTGGGGACAGTGATGACACTAGAATCCATGTTGCATTTTAAGTATACAAAGAAACCTGCACAAACTTACTCAGAATGGCTTCTAGTTCAGCTTGAGCTTCAGCTTCTTCCTTTTCTTTCATTTTCTTCTCATTGTATTCCGAATAAAACTGTTTGGCATCCTATAAAATTGAATAGTAAAAAAATAAAAAATGTATATAAACAACAATGTTGACCCCTTTGCTGCCAGAAGAGACCGTAAACCATTGCTTGCCAATGCACTACTGAGAGGGCTTAAGGCCATTTACTGGGTCCTCTGAAAATCGGACAAATGTATTGGAACATAGAAAGACACTTCCATTTAGTGATAAATCACGTCATAACTCAACACAAAGATGCTGCAAAGCTTTGGCTAGAACTACAAGATCATGCATAATAGTGTGTAAGTAAAATCCCTTACATGAGGATTCAGAAATGTTTCCCCAAAGAAATTTTTCATAATTGCAATAAGGATAGCATTAGGTGCACAAATGTACAGACAACTGCACCATTTGATTTTAAACATTGTTTATTAACAGCAAAAGTATTACGTCGGTTACATCTCTACAGCAATAGGTTGATGTGGAACTCTAATAATCCAGCAGAATTGCCCCTGGTCCATCCTACCTTAATGCCAGGGCTGTACATCTGGATTCTATATGGAGGAGGCACACAGGTATAGTTGCAGAAAGAGCTTGCACTATATTTATTTAATCATAATAGTATTTATTGTAACTTGTACCTGCTCTTACTATACTGATGTAATAAATACTGCCACTTAAACGTTTGTCACCTCCATCTATATATCATTGGTTTACGTTTTATACAAAAAGTTCCAGAGCTTTCGAAACATTGCACTTGTAATTCCATAATGCATTCATCCAAGGAACAGATTTCTGCAGTAGGTTATTAATTTGATTAAAATTCCCACGAGGGACTAGATACAATTCATTTTTACTGTACACTGCGGAAAAAAAGTTCATAATTGCAAATCAGTGATTTTTTTTTTTTGCCTTTTGAAATTGTTACTAGGCATGAATTCAATTGAGCCGACTGCCAGATTGGAGGAAGCACCATGAAGCGCATGCACAAAATGATCCACTTTGGGTTCTCCAATGCAGTGAAAGCTTTGGAAAAAGCTACAACTAGATTGAATGAATTGTCAGTCAATTTGGTTTTCCCATAGAAGAAAATACACATTTTTAGAAAAGTCAAAACACCCAAGATTCACAATACTTGAGTACAACAGAGAATGTTACCCAAATCTATAAGAACAAGTTGCAGAATTAAATTAAACCAACACAGTTTTTTAAATAAATATTTTGCAAGTCATTTTAAGGTGTGCACTGGGACTATTTGATGCTATATATGAATTATCTATTGAAGGTGATAAAAACAAAGTCCCAGCCTCGAAGAGCTTACAATGTAATTATTGGTGCATGAGGCACCGTGAGATCAAGAGACTTTGTCAAGGTCACAAGAAGATCTAAAGCTGTGATTTGAACCATGTTCTCACCAATAAGCTGTTCCCTTGTGCCCAAAATGTAGCACATTTGTTGCTATCCAATCATAAAAATTGCCTAAACTTACTCATTCCGTGCGAGTTTTCATGAAATGCTAGGTCGAACCACAACACTAAACTGCATTCACTAAAGTTACATTGACGTCATAATTGTTGCGTGATCACTTTAACACAAGTAGTAGAATGTTTGTCCACTGAAAGGCATCACAACCTAAAACGAATCAACATTGTCATGGAAAAAAACAAGTATTTCTACAATAAATCTAATGATTCTAATCTGTTGCCTATATGGCTGTTTCCAGTCATTACATCTAGATGTTTATTTATTCAAATTTTGTAAGCTGTGTTTGTACATTATTCATGATGCAATCATTAGGCACCTTAGGTGTCTAATATAGTCCCCGCGCATGCGCTACCGTGCACATCAATTATAATTGCAGTGTATGAGCCTGCAGTTGCTATACTTCAGAGACGCGCACGGCCAGGAGCAGTGGCGCGGCAGACCACGGAAAATACAATAAAATTGTATTTTCGCGCTGCTGCCATGCCACGAACCAATCACAGCGCGGCATAACGCTGTGACGTCAGACACGCCCCTAACTGCGTGCGTCACCGCTTGCACTCTAGCAACTAAACGTGCATGCGCAACGCCGGGCGCGCCCGCACAGCAGCGAGGACTATATTACACGCCTTACTTTTAATGTTTTTATTCTTGTAACCAAGTTTCTATTTTTGCCATTTGTGGACACACAGTTGCTTTATCCGGATATATTAAAAGTAAATTTTTTTACTTAATATGTTTAAGGGATATTTTGAGTGAAGCCCAAAAGGGAACGCTCTTCCTTTCTCTGCTGTTGCCTATAACCCTAATTCCTGCTAGCACTTACCCTAGGTCCTTTCCTATGTAACTACAGTATTTGCACAAACTCCACTACTGCCCAATTCCATAAACCGTTTAGGTTCCTCTTTTGCTATATAGTGAACTTGCTATTTTTCTAAGCCCAGTGGAGTGCGGTTTCATCTCTTTCATCTATGGCTTTATGACCAAATAACATTTTTAGAAACCTCTGTGCAATCTCCAGCATTTCAATCTTTTCTTCTATATTCATAATTGTGGCAAGATTAAACTTGGTGAGTAAAGACTTCCTTTCTCTATATGTGCCCATTTATTGTATGTCCGTGTTCACAAGAACTTGCCATTCTTTCTTCCACCCCTTCATCTGAGACAGGTCATTACAAGAATAGATAAGACGTTGCTGATAAGAAAACCCAACCCCAGTTTCGAGGACGACACGAAGATGAAATGAGAGGGTAATGACGAGATTAAGCGAGACCATTTAATTGGTAAATACTTTAGAAAATATTTTTTGATGAGCTTAGTGCGACTGTCTTTTAGGGAACAAAGATTCTCATATTCAGATCTGTCATATCTGGGACAGGAAAGGGGCTTTATAATTGGGGAAATGCCTTAAATGAACAACAGCAATGAACGATGTACCGTATGCTAGTAAACTCACCTCAACAAACTGGAACCAACAGTATCCCCCTAATGGCTGATATTACATTTTGTTATATAATAAATATGCAAATCGGGAGAGGGAGTGGCTCCGTCAGTAAAGACACTGACTGGCAGTGAGAGTTTGAGGAACCTGGTTCAATTCCCGGTGTCAGCTCCTTGTGACCTTGGGCAAGTCACCTTATCTCCCTGTGCCTCAGGCACCAAAAACATAGCTTGTGAGCTCCATTCTACAGCAACCACAACGCGTACAACTAGCAGCGCTATACAAGAGCGTGTTTAAAAAAAAAAACAAGTCGGCAAGCAATATACATTTAAAAAAAAAACAGGTCTGGCAATTATGGTTGGTCTTTGTTGATCATTAAATCAATAATATTAAGAAATGGTTACCATGGAAGCAAGTTTAAAGATGTAGTCACTGTTCTGATTAAGCTTTAAAGGAATCCATCAGCTACATTTAACCAATGAAGAAAATAATTGATATTAGTTTATTATGGGCATAGGTGGGACTGCAGCAGGTGTTAATCCTTCTCCGTTTTGAAATGACAGGAAGAGAAGTACATGAACATACTTCAGGAGGCTCTCTCCTTTGTTGCCGTGGAGTCACTATAGTTACGAGAGTGGCGGCCCTGCAGGTCACACAATCCTGCATGGGATAGATGAGGCTGCTAGCACGGCACACAGACAGCAAGCTGGCAATGCAAACAATGCCAGGAACAAAGATGATGTTTGCCAGCCAAGAAACAAGTGTGTGTAGAAAGTACCCCACAACTTGGCCATTACAAAATCTCGACTGATGGGGGTGGCCACCGTTAAAGCTGCAGCTCTCCCCTACCATTGTTTTCTAGTTGTACAAACCGCAGTTGCCTTCTCATCTGGATCATATTTTATTGTGAAATTCTGCAGCAGTTTTTGTTCCTTGTTTTAGAGGAGGAAAAATGAGCAAGGACACTTATGTTATATTGGCAAAAGTGTTCTGGTGTTGTGGTCACCGCTTTGGAATTATGGCTGTATTCCCCTTAAGAGTGCGATTCTATAAAAATAAAAAACAGCATGTATGGTATATTCTGTGACATGTAGGAATGAACTAGTCTTTAGTTGGAAAGTCATTAACCATCTCGAGTAATTGAGCACATGGTAAAAACACAGGTCCGAGTGCATGCACATCCCTGTAACTTGAATGTTTAATGTAATTAACCAAATTTTAATTAAGTGCATTCAGAGACTAGAAAATGAGGGAAATAGTCATTGTCCAAACTTGGCCTTTGCTACAATTGTTTTCAATAAGGACATAAAACACATGAACATTGTATTTTAAACCCATAGCCAACCTGAAAAGATCCCGTGTATTTTTGTTCAACAGGCACATGTCAAAATCTGGTGCTTATATATTAAACTTGAAAGCCTGGTATTGGACAACACACATGGGCAATAAAAAACAGATGTCTAATAACAGAGTTGAAAGCAAAAAAAAATCAAATGTTTTTCTTCAAGTCAAACATAGTGCTTACCTGGAATAGCTGAGGCAATGATTTGACTGTGAGATAAAACCAGATTCCTAGCTTGAAAGGGAGCACGTCACGCCACTGCGGCTTCTCAAGAACTCTGTAACACAATGGTTTGGCATATTATATAAAAAAAGAACAACATCATCATCATTTCATATAGTGCTTTTCTCCCAATGGGACGCAAAGCGATTCACAATGACAATATAGGACTCGCTACACAGCACATAGGATTGTTACACACACAGTCACTGCCCAGATGAGCTTACAATCTATGTTCTTTTTGGCACCCGAGGCACACGGAGATAAAGTAACTTTCCCAAGGAGCAGTCACCGGGAATTGAACCAGGTTCCCCTAATTCTGGCTCAGTGTCTTTACTCACTGAACTACTCCTCATTTTGATTTTAACAAAAAAGGGGCTGTAGGCGGCACTTAACTTATTCCCTTGGGTGGAAGGCCTGCAATCCATTAACCACCTCAGTGCCCGCGACCAGCAATGCATTGTAAGACCCCTGGGCTGAAATAATGTAACCCTTCTGTGCCATTCTCCTGTCAGCATCTTGTGGGTTTCTCTGTTCAGTTATTTTATCCAACGTAGTTTAGTTTGTATACAGAAACTGAACACAAACGCAGTTGAAAAATCAAGAGAAGCTGGAGAGCAAATAAACAGCTCTCAAATCTAAATCCTTATGAGGACTTATATTCATGCAGGATAAATGGAGAGGGAATGTAATGTTATTGAACACTGTACAATATGGTGCATTAGCCATATTGTGGCTATTAGGATTCCATTTCTACAGCAAAGATTAAAGAGTGCACTAAAATTACATTGTGTGCAACATCTGTATTTTTTCCCCCAGCTTATCTTTTGGAACATTTGAAAAATCATAGAGCACTGAACTCACGCCAATGCATGGCCTTTAAACAGATTAAAAATAAAGATAAAAGGCTTATTGTCTATTGTTTTTCAAACTCATTTCTCCCCTCCTCCCCCTCCCACTTTTCCAGGTTTAGACTACTATGACATGGCATCCCCACGCTTTATTTAACCAAATGGATTTTTCTAATCAAAACTGTAGCTCACAAAACAGATGACAATTTGTTTTGTATGTTATACAAAGTAGGCAACATTTTGGACTAGCACATCACCTACTCTTACTGAACTGTATGTATGTATATGTATGTGTTTATTAATATAGCACCATTAATGTACATAGTGCTTCAACTGCATTATTAAAAGGTACCACCCACCCCACAAAAATGGATCACATCATGAGGAAAGGAGCCTTAGCGGAGGACCAACACATTGTCACTGTTTGTTTCCTTACAATACTTATGGCTTTAATTGGACTTGCTGGCAAGTTTGAATAATTATTTGTAATTGTGGTTGTATTCATGCTAAACACGCTGCTGTGGTTTGTGTTTTTTACTTTATTTAAGACAGCACAAGTGTATCCCTTACTTAGAGCCACCTTCCTCTGGCTTGGGAAGATTTCATGTGAATGGAGTTGAAATCTTCCAGAGCAAGGGAAAAACTAATGGCGCTGAAAGATTGCTTCCCAGCATATAAATAGCGGCCAAGGACCAGTGTTTAGAAAGAAAAAAAATGCTCCCCACACTTATGAGGAAGGGGCTATGTTACCCGAAAGGTTATTTTACATAAGCACTCTTTAATACAATGTATTCTGATTTTTATTTTTCAAGTACAAAACCGTGTTGAACAACAACATTGTGGATTTATGGTACTTTCTAAAGACAATACCGATTAGTCATCAATTTGGCTCCTGATTAACATTACTTTTTGACTCTCGCCTTTGTGGACACAGTCGCTTAAATGTGAGCAGTGTTGAACCAAGGCGACTTCCCCAATTTCATCTCGAAACCCTCCCACTACATTTACATTTCACAGAACTGATGTAAACCATTAGGAGCAGAATATTAAAGCCATAGGGATTATTTTAAAGCCGGCCTTGCACCTCAGTTCTGATCACTGCAACTTTGGAATGGTTGCAGCAAGCTTCTCTCAGCCTCCTTAAGATATCCCTGCTTCAGCACAGGTGGCTCAATCAGTGGTTCAGTTGAAGACTGAAAACATAACCTGTTGGTAGTTCTTGAGGATTGGAGTTGGCTATCCTTGATCTAGTCCCTAACAAAAAGTAGCATGTGTAATATGATCAATGAGTTTTGATATTGGGCTTTTCCGAAGGACACCCCAGCAATCGAGTTTTTACAATGCAACCCCCAAAAAGATTGTCCTGCTGCTTTAACCTCCCCAACCTTGGAGGAGCAAGCAAATCAATGTTCATATAACAACGAGTTTGAAAAGCTGAACAAACAAGCCAATATCTTTTTTTTTTGGTTTAAAAAAAAAACACATTAATGTCATCTGCAGTTCACTGGAGCATTACTCACTGATGTCATCAGAATAGAAAACAGGCAGAATCGCCTGTGATCTCCCTTTTCCATTGATCCAGTTCCTGCCCCTGCTGGGTGAACTATTTAAAAACCCTTTAATTCGCTCTGAGGGTCAATGGGAAAAATGGTTTTATCTTTCAGGATTCTGAATGCTATTACCTACTATACTTTTACATCTGCGGCAACACAGGCTAATCAGCAGCTATGTGCACAACTTAATCCTGGTTTTAAACACGTCCCCTGCAACGAGTTACAGTTTCCTAGGGCAGTAAAGCGATTTAAAAAATAAAGTGTTCAAGCATTGGTTATAAATCATCTCGATAACTAATGTATAAAACCTATGCAAGATTTATTTTTGTTGGTTCAATACGTAGCTACAATTCAACACACACAGGTTGTCTGCAATTCATTTTTAAACCCTTTGCAGCTAGCTGTCTCTACAATGAACCAAGTGATGTACTGAAATGATCTAACCTTCACCCCTAGACAGGCTACACAATATTGATGATTCAATAGAAAGCGTCACAACCTGCAGGTTCATGAAAATAACCACAGCCCAAACTTCAAATGCGCTATTACTTAATGCAAACCTCCCGAGAGCCCGTGGACAATCTCGTTACCTGGATCTCTCTTTAGCACTGCACAAAATTGCATTTTTCTTGAAAACATACACAACTGGAAGAATGAATTACCACCGATCAGCTGAACTTATATTAAACTTTTACCTCATCCAACCAGATGTACCAGAAACTAATTTGCTCATATAAGCTTGGCAAGATTCGTACCAAATGGTGATGAAAATTCCTGGCACATGGCAAAGCACTTTACAAACCTATTAGTGTGTGTATGGTACCGATTACATTGAGTAGAGCATTTTTGTGCTGCCGATTACCTTTGCAGAGATAAAATGTAATATTAATGTCTGTCTCCGAGCATCTTAGTATGTTATCCTATATTTGTATTTACAATATATTGTTCACGTATGTGTCGTCTAAAATTTGGCATAGGTTGAACTTGATGGACATATGTCTTTTTTCAACCTCAGGTACTATGTACCCATGTACCTATGTACCTATAAAACATTTGTGCTTGGGTATTAATAATGAATTGGGCCTGTATATATAAAATATACTCCATGAGGAGGAGGTTAGGAACTAGAAGGCGAAAGATTAACCACTCACTACAGACGAAAGCAATACCATTCCCTTCTAGCACAGGAGCATTTGCCTTTCATAGATCTATAGCGATTTGCAGGTATTGGCATGGTACATTATTAAGGGTAACAGAGCATATGGAGCCTGTTGGAGGATTGAGGGGAAGAATATAGATTAAGACTGTCGGAATCCCCTCTAGCCTTTTTAACACAAAAACCTACATGCTCTTTTGGTCAACACTAAACCCCATTGCCATCCAATCCAACAATGTGACATTCCTTCTAATAGCTTGTGATCCATAACACATACCGCTTGAAAATCACCGATAACCTTACCTTCATTTAGACTTGGTCATTTTACATTAGCTCTTTATTAAAAAGATTGCTTGTTTCATAATCCAGCTTTGCGCTTTGTTAAATTACAGGGCATACAAAATGATGGGAAATGAGGATCATTTGAACCTAAGGCTATTAATCCAGACAAAGCAGGATGGAAATGCACAGAGTGGCCTTAACTCTGCACAAGGGACATTACCCAGCAGTGCTGCTCTATAATACACCTTCTGCACCACTGGCTAAATATGGCCCCTTGTTGTCCAGTCACATGAAAAAACAAGAACCCGCTTAATAAAAAGATCAGAATCTGTAGACAACAGGGAAGTAAGCCACATGCAGTACGTCAGCGTGTGCACTACAGCAGGGGTGCTAAACTCCAGTCCTCAAGACCCCCAAACAGGTCAGGTTAAGGATATTTCTGCTTCAGCACAGGTGGGTCAATCAGTGCTAAAGCAGGAATATCCTAAGAACCTGAGCTGTTGGGGGTCTTGAGGACCGGAGTTGAGCCCCCCTGCAATAGATGACGAGGGCTCTGAAACTTGCATATGGGGAGACGTAGCAGACTCAACAGTGTTGGCCTAATATATACCAACGTGTGCATTTAACTTCTGAATTTGCAATATTTCTACTGCTGAATAAATATATTAAAATCCTGCAAAGTTCCAGCAGCACGGAATGACCCAAAAAGGTTTTTCTTTATTTGATTATCACATTGTACGATGCCACAAGCAAAGAAAAGTAAAAAGTTGATAGGAAACAGGAAATACAATCACACTACCTAGCACTTAATGTCTGCACTGCCAGACGAATAGGTACACCGTTTTTTATTGCACGATCACTTGCATATGTAGCCCATGTGTGAACACATTACGGTGCACACCAATAACAGAATATGTATTTAAAAGTGCTTTCCGTTGTTAAACACATGACTGTTGGCCCAGTAATACTAAATCATAAAGTTTAGTAGCACATCTCACATCAGTTCAAAGTTCACGTTTATATAGTTTGGTGATGAAAACAGAACGGAACTCAGAGGGAGGCGGAGTAGATCTATAGGATGATGGAACACTGGCGGAAGATTAAGGTAAATCTGGACAGTAGAAAAATTATGGTGGGTAAAAAGGTGTGACAAAAACCCTCCACTGTACAGAAAATAAAAATAATCACTTCTTGTGGGAACATTTGCATGTCCCAGACAGGTCTGCAACACGGTCTTACCACATTATCGCTTAGAAAACAGTGCTTCCACTGCAGCCATGGATTCTGGGTAATGACATGCAAATGAGCACCGATATGGACAAAGAAACAACAGCGTTTCAGCACAGTATAACAGAATATGAACAGAATTAATTAAAAACATATACTAGCATAGAAAGGCTCACAGCTGTTAAACTGCAAGTCGTGATATCACTTCCTTCCTTTCAAACTTGCACACACATACTGTAGAAGCTTATTCAATAAGCCCCAAAGCAGCCGATCAAGGTAAATTCCCATTTAGGTCAACGAGAGTTTCTGCTTAGGGGTTTACTGAATTAGAGAGATATAGAAGGTGGGTAGGAATTATCTGTAAAAAACACCCTCCAGGTCCGTTCCATTGTAATCTGATCATTCTCCTATTCTTTTTCAGTTGGGAATGTGACAAATACTGGATTCAAAATCAAATGAATGTTCTGCAGTCGTTATACTCAGTGGTCTTGTGTTTGTATAACAGAGGGCAGGCAGCAGTTTGCTACATTAACGAGTGAACGTGCTCCGCTACACACATTTTGGAATCACTATAAAGCTTCCAACAACCATCTAAAAATGTGCCCATTTTGTTTTACAAAAATGAAATTTCGACCAATTTATTGTTCAACCACATGTATTTTTTTTTAGGTGTTTTCTAACATTTTGAAGCCATTTGTATTGATTAATTTATTACAGAAACCCATACAGCATTTACAAATCAGTAAGATTAAGGCGTAAATTCTATATGCCCATTTGTGACACCAATGGTGATTTGAGACTAAAATGCCCCTTTTAGTCTATATAGAATGAGCCTCTAATTATCAGTTTTACTTGCCAGTTTCCCTCTGGTCCCTTATTTCTGAGATATATTATTGTTTTGCCATATTCATAGTTGAACATTTGAAGAATCAATATACAACTCAGACTGCAGAACATTGCATGCATAGAAGAAATATTAATCTTTTGTTACATGTTTTAGTACCCCTTAGCATTAACCTCCCAGGGCCAAACTGAACTAATTGTAACAATATATTTAACTAGCTGAGAGCCCCGGCGTTGCCCGGGATGTTTGTGGTGTGGGGGTGGGATTTGGGTGGTTGGGTGGGGAGTGGTCCACGCTGCCCATGGCGGTACTAATGGTGATAGTATCGGGGTGCTGATTTGGGAAGGTTTGGTGTTGATGTGGGGATGTGGATGTGGGGGTGGTGATGTGTGTGTGTGTATGTGTATGTATACACGTGTGCGTGTATACACATGTGCGTGTGTACGTGTGTGTACGTGTGTGTGTATACACGTGTGTGTGTGCACGCGTGTATGTGTGTGTGCGCACGCGTGTATGTGTGTGCACGCGTGTATGTGTGTGTGCACGCGTGTGTGTATGTGTGCACGGGTGTATGTGTGTGCGCATAAGTGTGTGTATGTGTGTGCACTTGTGTATGTGTGTGTATACGTGTGTGTGTATACATGTGTCTTTGTGTGTATACATGTGAGTGTGTATACGTGTGTGTGAGTGTGTATACGTGTGTGTGCGTGTGTATACGTGTGTGTGCGTGTGTATACGTGTGTGCGTGCGTGTGTATACGTGTGTGCGTGCGTGTGTATACGTGTGTGCGTGCGTGTGTATACGTGTGTGCGTGCGTGTGTATACGTGTGTGCGTGCGTGTGTATACGTGTGTGCGTGCGTGTGTATACGTGTGTGCGTGCGTGTGTATACGTGTGTGTGTGTGTGTATACGTGTGTGTGCGTGTGTATACGTGTGTGTGCGTGTGTATACGTGTGTGTGCGTGTGTATACGTGTGTGTGCGCGTGTGTATACGTGTGTGTGCGCGTGTGTATACGTGTGTGTGCGCGTGTGTATACGTGTGTGTGTATACGTGTGTGTGTATACGTGTGTGAGTGTGTATACGTATGTGTGAGTGTATACGTGTGTGTGTATACGTGTGTGTGTATACGTGTGTGTGTACGTGTGTGTGAGTATACGTGTGTGTGTATACATGTGTGTGCGTGTGTATACGTGTGTGTGTGAGTGTGTATACGTGTGTGTGTGTGTGCGCGTGTATACGTGTGTGTGCGCGTGTGTATACGTGTGTGTGTGCGTGTGTATACGTGTGTGTGTGCGTGTGTATACGTGTGTGTGCGTGTGTATACGTGTGTGTGCGTGTGTATATCGGGGTGCTGATTTGGGAAGGTTTGGTGTTGATGTGGGGATGTGGATGTGGGGGTGGTGATGTGTGTGTGTGTATGTGTATGTATACACGTGTGCGTGTATACACATGTGCGTGTGTACGTGTGTGTGTGTGTGTGTGCACGCGTGTATGTGTGTGTGTGTGCGCACGCGTGTATGTGTGTGCACGCGTGTATGTGTGTGTGCACGCGTGTGTGTATGTGTGCACGGGTGTATGTGTGTGCGCATGCGTGTGTGTATGTGTGTGCACTTGTGTATGTGTGTGTATACGTGTGTGTGTATACATGTGTCTTTGTGTGTATACATGTGAGTGTGTATACGTGTGTGTGAGTGTGAATACGTGTGTGTGCGTGTGTATACGTGTGTGTGCGTGTGTATACGTGTGTGCGTGCGTGTGTATACGTGTGTGCGTGCGTGTGTATACGTGTGTGCGTGCGTGTGTATACGTGTGTGCGTGCGTGTGTATACGTGTGTGCGTGCGTGTGTATACGTGTGTGCGTGCGTGTGTATACGTGTGTGCGTGCGTGTGTATACGTGTGTGCGTGCGTGTGTATACGTGTGTATACGTGTGTGTGTGTGTATACGTGTGTGTGCGTGTGTATACGTGTGTGTGCGTGTGTATACGTGTGTGTGCGTGTGTATACGTGTGTGTGCGTGTGTATACGTGTGTGTGCGCGTGTGTATACGTGTGTGTGCGCGTGTGTATACGTGTGTGTGCGCGTGTGTATACGTGTGTGTGTGTATACGTGTGTGTGTATACGTGTGTGAGTGTGTATACGTATGTGTGAGTGTATACGTGTGTGTGTATACGTGTGTGTGTATACGTGTGTGTGTATACGTATGTGTGTATACGTGTGTGTGTACGTGTGTGTGAGTATACGTGTGTGTGTATACATGTGTGTGCGTGTGTATATGTGTGTGTGTGAGTGTGTATACGTGTGTGTGTGTGTGCGCGTGTATACGCGTGTATACGTGTGTGTGTGCGTGTGTATACGTGTGTGTGTGCGTGTGTATACGTGTGTGTGTGCGTGTGTATACGTGTGTGTGCGTGTGTATACGTGTGTGTGCGTGTGTATACGTGTGTGTGCGTGTGTATACGTGTGTGTGCATGTGTATACGTGTGTGTGCGCGTGTGTATACGTGTGAGTGTATACGTGTGTGTGTATACGTGTGTGAGTGTGTATACGTATGTGTGAGTGTATACGTGTGTGTGTGTATACGTGTGTGTGTGTGTGTGTGTGTATTCGTGTGTGTACGTGTGTGTGAGTATACATGTGTGTGCGTGTGTATACGTGTGTGTGCGTGTGTATACGTGTGTGTGTGTGCGTGAGTATACGTGTGTGTGTGCGTGTGTATACGTGTGTGTGCGTGTGTATACGTGTGTGTGCGTGTGTATGTGTGTGTGAGTGTATACGTGTGTGTGTGTGTATACGTGTGTGAGTGTGTATACGTGTGTGTGTGTGTATATGTGTGTGTGAGTGCATACGTGTGTGTGTGTGTATACGTGTGTGAGTGTGTATACGTGTGTGAGTGTGTATACATGTGTGAGTGTGTATACGTGTGTGAGTGTGTATACGTGTGTGTGTACACGTGTGTGTGTGTGTGTGTGTGTGTGTGTCTACATGTGTGTGTGTGTCTACATGTGTGTGTGTGTGTGTCTACGTGTGTATGTGTGTGTGTGTGTATGTGTGTGTGTCTACGTGTGTATGTGTGTGTGTGTCTACGTGTGTATGTGTGTGTGTCTACGTGTGTATGTGTGTGTCTACGTGTGTGTGTGTCTACGTGTGTGTGTGTCTACGTGTGTGTGTGTGTCTACATGTGTGTGTACGTGTGTGTGTCTACATGTGTATGTGTGTGTGTGTCTACGTGTGTGTGACTACGTGTGTGTGTGTGTGTGTCTACGTGTGTGTGTCTACATGTGTGTGTGTGTGTGTCTACGTGAGTGTGTGTATATGTGTGTGTGTGTGTCTACATGTGTGTGTGTATATGTGTGTGTTGGAGGAGGGACAGACGGAGGGATGAGGCCGGAGAGGAGGGAATGTGTGTGGGGGGAGCTGCTAACCTTACAGCATACAGCCAGCAGCTTCCTCCTGCAGCCCGGGAGAGTCGCACCCCAGCTCAAAAAATCTGCTAGGGAGGGGCGGGGATTGGACGGGAGCCGGACGGAGAGCACAGAGGGCATGTGGAGGGAGAGAGGGGGGGTAACTGCATGGAGAGCACAGAGGGCATGTGGAGGGAGAGAGGGGGGGGAGAGCTGCACGGAGAGCTGCAGAAGGCATGTGGGGGGTCCCTCCTGCAGGTGAGGCGGCGGCGCCGAGGAGTGGGCGCCTCTGCTCGTGGGTAGTGTTGCTGGAGGCGCTGGGGTTTGCTGTGAGGGGGAGTGGGGAGAAGTGAGGCGGTGGCACCGAGGAGCGTGCGGCGATGCCCGTGGGTAGCGGTGTCAGTGGCTGGTGAGTGTGACCAATGAGAGGTGTGCGCGGGCGGGCGGGCCAAGGGAGCAATCCGATTGGCCGGAGGCTGAGTGACAGACCGACGGACCAATCAGATTGCCCCTGGACACGGACATACAATGGTTTAAAAAATATAGATATAGATGGGTAATAGGCAGGTGATTGCTTTTATTTAAAAAAAATAATGATTTAAATTTTTTAAATGTTTTGGAAATCTTTATCCGATCTTTTGTGGTAAAACACCTTCAAAGAACTTACAAGTGAAAAGTTATTTTGTTCCTTGTAAAGTTGTGATTATGCCATTAACCAAACAGATGAATGGTATTTCATATTTTACACAAAACAAGTAACAGTTTCACTTGTAGGATGATTGGCTTCCTTTGACAGATTAAGCAATATCTTATATATTTTTTTTTTTTTTTTTTTTTTAATAAAATCAGTTCTGTAGTATTGGATAATACTCACTACTTTTTAAATTTTATTATTCAACTCAATTTTAAGGAGATTTAATATACTGAGCATCCTTTGGTTTCTACAGCAGGTTTTAGTACACCTCCCCAGCAGTGCAAGATCTTTGCAACACTGTCTGTGATAATTTGTTGCCAACATTCCAAGCAGTTTGAGCTGCAAACTATAACAATAGATAATGTTACCGTTGTAATATAAAAATACATTGTAGCAGCTGAGTTACACCGACTGAAGGATTGAAAGGCGGCCATTATGTGAACACTGGGAAACAGGATTTTGCTGATAAATCACAGGAAAACCAATCGATCGGCAGCTTAGGTAATTAGTTTCAAATAAAAGGTAATCAAAGGCTCCATATATTAAAACACAAAAAATATTTGTTATTTTTTTTGTTGTTGTTAAGACGCTTAGATTGCCTCTTATTGCATAAATAAGTGGTTTCTCGTACCTGCAACATAGGACTCCCCTAATAAGCATAATACAATTGATGAGCATACACTACTCTGCACACAAACACACCACACACTCCCACCTCTCATTTTTCTCCAGAAGGCCGGATTTTACTTCCTCCAAACTCTTGCCTCCAGCTTTCTTCCTCTTCTCTTTTTTTTTCTTGCTGAGAAGTTCATCCTTGAGCATGAAACAAAGAGCGCACTTTAGTAATATTTCATTTGTAGTTTTCACAGTAATAGCTTTACGTTTGCAACTGCACATGCCGCTCTAATAACCACTTATTCCAACCTGCATGTTTTATTTTTTATTTGGTATTTTATCGCAGGGTACAAAAAGAGCAGGGAAATTATGGACACATTTCGATAACGTTATAACAATGTTTGAATTACAGCATATTGGGGCGGAGAGGGCAAGTTATGGTGGGGTGAGGGGGGAGAGAAAAGAAACAATATGTTAAAGAAAAGAAAAACATGTTGGGGAAAATCTGGGGATTTCTGGGCCTACTTGCGGCTTCGCTAAAACTTTAATTAAAAAAAACGCTGTAGGGTCATTTTTAAACAAACAGAACCACGCTGCAGTTTACAGAGCTAAACATCTGTGTGCACTTTCAGTTTGGCAATTCTGCTTTTCATTAGCAAAAATGTAGCTCGTCTGCATGGTGTAACCCCCAACGCCATCTAACCCCCAATAATAACCAGAAACAACGTCAACCTGTGGCTGGGCTTTCCCACAGTGCAATGGGACACCTGGTCACGGCTGTTTTGCCGAAGACAGACCCCTCCGCCGCAGCCGATTCCCTGTTAGGGTACGGGGTTCATTGAAGTGGTTTTAGGGTATGGCTTAGAGTAGGAGGTATTAGGGTAAGGGTGTTTTTGGGTAGGGGGTTCAATAACCTTAGCGGCCGGTAGTAAAGTGGATGGTGGCAGAAGCTGCGGTGAAGTGCCGGCGGCCATTTGGTCGTGGTGAAACGTCCGCGGCCAAATGTCCTAGACCGTTCCCACAGCAGTTTGCGAAAGGTTACATAGCATGCGAGGCAGCATGGAAAGGTCAGCGGCTGCAGTCATGAAGGGCTCTAAATGTGTTTATTATGTCTCGGATTTGCACGTGTAGTTAAACGTGTGTAATCATGCTGAATAAGCAGGGACAGGGCCTATAGTTTAAAATGATCAATTATTTATTTACTTCCTTGCACAAAAAAACTAGGTACTGTAATTATAGTGCAAAGATAGATGAATTGGTGGTCATATGAAAGATCAATGTCCAGAAAGGGCAAAATGAAGCCAAAAAAAAAAAATCAATTCAATTATTTTTTATAAAGTTCCAAAATAGTCCGCAGCGCGGTACAATGGGGAACAGAATGAGATCTCTTCAATGACATACCAAACAAGAACAAAGCGCAGATACAGGTAAAGGGGGCCCTGCTTCCAAGAGCTTACAATCTAGATTTAGCAAGAAGCAAAGTTGAACCAAAAATATAAAAGTGGCTGCTCATGTGGAACAGAGTGTGCCCCAGGGTGGAATTTGGTCCAGCCACATGGTTTGGAGGCGCAGATGGCATGGAATATGGTCAAGTCACACAGCTGGTACCAATTGGGTTAGGGGTATGCCAGATAGGCTTCCTTAAAAAGAGGGGGTTTGGGGAGCTATGAAATGCCTGAAAGCTGGGGGGGGGGGAGGAGATTCTGATAGTATGGTGGTTGGGAATTTCAGAGGGAGGGAGAAGTCTTGCAAGCGGGAGTGAGGAGGTGGTAATAAGGGAGGCGGAGAGGCGAAGGTCATGGGCAGAATGGAGGGGGCGGTTAGGAGAGTATTTGGAGATGAGAGCTAAGCCAGCATTGAGTTTTGTTTATTATTTATAGGAGGTCAGAGCAGTGTTTGATGGCACTTTGCTTAGTTCTGTGTCTGCACAGTGTTCTTTAAATTACTGGTAGAGATTTAAAATCATAGTGAAATGTCACAAATTGGTATGATACAACCATCACACAAACTGTAGGGGTAGGGTGCTTCATGACTAGAAATCTATATATTTACTATAAGAAGCAAATCTGAATAGATCTAAATTCCATGGGATATGGTACACACAGGCTAAAGAAAACGATGCATGAAGAAAAAATGAAATATTATTACTTAATGAAAATATGTGGTAGCCACACAATTTTTAACAATTCCTATTTATTATAAATACTCACCAGCTGCTTCTCCAGGTAGATGGACCAAACCACAGCATAATGGCCCACTGTGAAAATAATGAACAAAAGCAATGCCAGCTCTGCATTGCTCATCTTTCTCACCCGCCTGTAATAGAACACAGGCTGTCGCCAATCCGGGAGGCCATTAACAAGGATATCATCGTACCTAGAACAGCAATAAGATTGGCAGGCTTTAATGTACCTCCAGTAAATAAACACAATCAACATCATTACATTAAAAAAAACAGCAGAATGTCACTAAATCATGGAATTAAGTGTAAGCAAAAACAAGATCATACAGTCTAGGGTATTCACATTAAAGTGCCTAGGTAGCACCTTTGTTAAATCACTAAAGGGAATGAATACGCTGCACAAAAATAAATACCATCCAACTTTGATGCCTACAAACCATTTACATATTTTTGTACGGCCTGTGCTTATCAGAACCCCACACTTTACAATTGCCAGAAAATGGGTAAATTAGTAAATGTGTTCATATAACTTGCTACTTTGGAATATGCACCAAAATGGGAAACAATTATTTACAGAGACCTCCAGGAAGACTACTCCTAACCCATCCATGATTCAACGCCTTCGGCTTCTGGTAAATTCATTAAACAGATTACAGGAAAGAACCATTTATGATCATGTTTTGTTACATACTTTAGAACAAATGTAGATAACAAATGTGACTTTAAAAATAAATATCTTCAGCACTATGCTATCCTGCATTTAGAACTGCAGGTACAATTCCCTTATGCAGCGCAGTTTGCAATATTAAAAAAAAAAAAAGTGCGTTGCCAAGGTTAGGCGTTGGATTTGGGATATTAACCAGGTCCTACTAATTCAATTCTCCTGCCACTTACACTCCTTTGCATATTTTGTTTTAACCGTGTCTTTTAACCTATTCCGAAAGAAAAATGCAAGCAATACATAAAAAAAAAAAAAATAGTAATGATTACAGAACATTGACAAGTTGACACAGGAATAACTGAACGTAATAAGTCTGTTCAGGGAACCACACTATAAAAAGAAATAACAGAACAGGGAGTGCAGAGTACTTTTATGTCTAAAGCACATATTCCCATGATCTGTTATTTATATTATCTGTTATTTATTTGATTACCACGTGTATTACTACTGTGAAGCGCTATGTACATTAATGGCGCTATATAAATAAAGACATACAATACAATACATAGAATACTTTGGGGCGTACATTAGAACAATGAGGTACAGTACAAAACATTCTGAATAATACATCGTTAGAGACATAACGTTTTAAAGCGTTTCCCTTTCACGTTACAAAGTGTGTTGCTGCACATATGAAGTGCAAGCATCTCCTCCCAACTGTCCCCCAACCTGCAAAAAAAACCATACAAACGCCAAGGCTTTTCCATGTACTTTTAGTGTAATTAAAATATTATCAGTCTCATCAGCTTTTGAAACACTTGCCTTTACGGTTAACACCATTCTCAGTACATTTTGCGAGCCCCAGTAGAAGCAAATAGTTCATTAAATAAAACGCTCAGTGTTTCACCCCCTAATTATACAAACTACCATCTGTATGACGTTGCACAGTACCCGGATATCTATTGTACCTTTTTTTCCTTTATCCCATAAAACACTGAAATTTGTTTGTTTTTTAATTTGCAATGGTTAAATCTACTGAGAGCCTGTTTAGAGTGAAATAAACTTCTGGCTAAGGAACTATAACATAACAGCATCATGTACATTTGTATTCAGGGGGGCAAACCAAGGACAGCAGAAACATACTCACCACCAATGAAAAAGAAGGAAAGCTGCATTGTAAAGCTTACAGCAGTGTAATCAACATTTTTAAAGAGAGGCATACAACCTGTTAACCTTAAACTGAGCTCCACTCATTCGAAATTCTGATCACACAGTTTCAAGAATTAAATCTGCACTGAAAGGCCTAATTTGGTGCAACACATTGACCAAAATATTTTAATTAAAAATATTCTGAGTTAGTGGCGAGCCTAATTACAGGAATAGAAATAGGGCCTATATTGTCATGCAGGTCAGTAGGACTCCATAGTAGGTTTTTCGCAAGTAAATTGACCGATCTAAGAATAATAGCACAGCTGCTAAACTGCCAGTCTTGACATGTAAATCAATTTAAATCCAACAAATGCAGTCGCTGCTTCCATACTTATTATTAAATTGATACCTTAGTGCGATTTGAAGAAAAAGACTGATATTTATATATTCAAATTAACAAATGGACTTGCGATAGGAAAAATATCTATATCTATATATAAATCAGCCACAGTCAAAACAATTAACATGTAAAGAAATATCCAAACAAAATGAGAAGAGGGGAACACCCCCCCCCACACAAATACATACACAATATCTGCAGAAAGATGCCATTATGTTCACAGCATTTTCAGGCAGTAAACATTTATGCGTTGCACCCCTTAAAAGAGCACTTCCCATTCATGCAACGCCTGCTGCTCTGAGCAACCGTCTCCAAGGATTAAGCCTGACAATCAATTCTCCATTGATTTTATCATCAATGAACATCATGGCTCACACAACTGTCCATTTTAAAAGGAAGATGGCTTCCATTATAACCCACTTTTGGAATATAAGGTGATGAGAAGCTGAAGCATTGCAGCATTAAAAAAAAAAGGGGGGGGGGGTTAGGGAGTAGGGAGGGAGGAAGCAGCAAAGGGGGGGCGCGCTTGGGTGTAGGGAGGGAGGAAGCAGCAAAAATATAATCAATTAGAAACTGCCACATACAATTCAAAGAACATATTTTGAAGACTGCAACTCATTTGGCACCATAGATAAACAAATATGGTGAATCGAGTATCTGAAATATGGTAGCAAGAGGCAACAGAATATTCGTATCAGAATGAAAACAAAAGTGGCATAAACCATTGTGCTCAATTCCTATCTAATTCCAAAATCAAATCAACGAAGATTACACGGAACGTCGGAAAGTTTATCATATTTGCTTGTGCGGCAAATATTTCTGCAGACGTTCCCCAGCACGTCTTCTGTACCATATTGTTATTTAGGAGGCCACGTGATCTATTAGCAAAATCATAGGTTTTGTGAAAATGGTAACAAAGAAAAGTGATGCATTATGCAACCAGAACAGCGCATTAGTGTGGAGGAAATTATTGGGAGTATTAATCACGTGTGTTTCTTTCAATGTTTAATATTTGTTTCTGTATATCACTTTTGTATTATATTTCTCTGCATTATGTTTTTTATTCTTACCCATCAATGTAAAGCACAGTGCACATGGCTTGTAATATACCTACATTAAAGGTACACATACATCTTGATTTTGGTAAAGTTTTACGAACCTCTGTTAAATCCGATGTTACTAAAAGTGTCAAATATACACGTATACATAATGTCCATAACATATAGTGCCAACCCAATTATAAATCTATATTATATTACCAAGAATTCATGTTATTGCTTTTGTTTTAGACCTCTACATTATCCTGCTGTAGTGCTAATCCCGTGAGCTTTAAAGGTGTGGAATCAACATTTTTATGTTTTAATAGCTTTAACAATATATTAATCAACATTTGTGCTGGAAAATAAAAGCTTTCATTTTTAACACACAATTTTGTTTTACCAATTTATACATACAAAGTAATGCTAACAAACAGTAGTATCTCAACATACAGAATAATTTACACCTACACTAAAAAAAATATATAAGAATATTTGATGCTCATTAATATTCCTATAGTTTAAGGGCACAATCCACCGCAAAAGTTTGATGACAGAAAATCAAACCTATTTAGCATTCGGATTTAGCAGTTTTTTGTTTAAAAAAAAAAAAAAAAAAATCACAATGATCATTTACTCACCTGGAAGCAAAACTATAGAGTTGAAATACGCATCTACCACCTCCCCAAAAATAAAATAAATGATATAGCTCTTTAGTGCCATTACATAAAAGGAAGGAAAGCAAGACTCACTAGAGTCCACACAAGGCCTTTACTGTGAATGTTTTTTTTACTTGGGTATGACAGACTGTAAAAGCACATTTAAAAGCAGTTTGTTCCGTGGTTGCATTAGTATGCACTCAAAATGCCATGACAAAATACTGCAATCCATTTTAACTGATGCAAGGAGGTTGCAGTGCAACTCATTTGAAAAGTCTGACCATTATTGATAACTTCCTTTGTTAATCCATTCCTTTGGTAATGGACACATTCCAGACATTCCCATCAATAAATCATACCAGCAAGGACTAATTCACAATTAGCAAGCAGGGAAACAAGACTACAGACAAATACAAAAGCAGCTCCACTTCTTGGATATTTCCAAAAGAACACCTGGAAATATAGGACACGTTTTCAGGCTACTGAGAACAGGAGCAATATGATAAGAAAAGGGAGTCACTAGAAAGTTAGAAATCCAGCATACCGCAAGGCCTATACCTATATAGAATTTGCTGCCAGGGCCAGGAACATAATGGCAGGCAATGCAAGGCCTTATGGAGCCATTAAGTTAAATATTTTAGTGCCAAACAGACCTGCAACATATTGTATACAAATGTGTCATAGATGTGCCATCTAATGCTAAACACGTTAACCTAGATCAATAAACTACACCATAGAGTTGAATATTTTTCAAAATCAAAAATAAATAAATTCATACGGTTCGGAAAGAAATGAAGAACATCAGTCTGTAAAATAGACGGATTATAAAAGGTGGTTTGATCCTTCCTAATTTCAACTTTTACCTAGAAGCTGCACAATTTTTACCCATTATTGATTGGCACACCAAAACAAATCCCAAGCGATGGGTAGAAATTGAACACACATTACCCTCCACCCCACCGGAAAATGTACTTTGGATTCTCAAATCTAAAAGTCCCCGAGAAACGTGTGACATTCCGTCAATTCCTTGCTCGCTCTTCTACTGGGACAAAAAAAGGTGATCAACCAAAAGCCCGTCCCAATGCTCCCCACTATCCTCCAATCCACAATTTCCACATGTAAGTGAATACAGCAATTTCTCTTCTTGGCAAGAGGCGGCAATTACAAGACCCTTACATTTTTTTGATTCTGGAACATTAAAATCTTTTACTGAATTACAAACAAAATATAATCTTCCCAAATCTGAATTTTTCCAATTCCTATAACCAAGACATTTCAAAATCTCTCTGAATGTACCTATGAATAGATTGTGAGTACTTTCTTGTTTTGAAAAATTCTGCATGGATTCTTCCTTTATGAAAAAGGAAGTGTATGGGTGTATATAAATAAATCTTACAAAACATGTCTGCAGATAATAAATTACATATGCTTAATTGGGAAAAAGAACTAGATACGAGGATACCACTAGAAGAATGGGAAGCCAGATCCACAAACACCTCTAAACGCTCGATTTGTACCAATATAAAAGAGAATGGATATAAAATCCTACTAGGTAACTAGTACTAGATAGATTAAGTAAAATATATCCACAATATTCCAACAGATGTTGGAGAGGATGTCAGCGTTGGTACGATGTTACATCGCTGGTGGTCTTGTCCCAACATTTCTCAAACTTGGTCACAGATCTTTGATTTGATCGCAGAAGTAACCCAAACAATTTTTTATATTAAAAAAATCCCAAACTTCCTAAATGTTTCCAAATATTGACTTCACACATTAAATCGGCCACCAGATGCGCTATAATGAAAAGGAAGAGCCTTTACCAAGGACTGTGATTTACAAAAATGAAAAGAAGTTAATCTTATGGGACGTCTCACAAATCTGTTAAATTCATCTTTTGATCAATTCTGTGAGATTTGGCTGCCCTGGAAATCTTCATAATATATCATTTGATCATATAAATATATCTTTATATCTCATCAATTGTAAATGCATGATCAAATAGAAATGTATATGGGATTGTATCATAAACCCATCAACCTCCCTTTCCCCATTCCTATTTTATTTTTTGTATCCTTCCCCATTCGCCTTTTATAAATTTATGAAAATGTTCAAATTAGACAGTTAAACAAAAATAAAAAATAATATGTTTAGGAGTGGCCAACGCCAGTCCTCGAGACACCAACATGTCAGGTTTTCAGGATATCCCTGCTTCAGTCTTTGACTGGGCCACCTGAGAGCTGAAGCAGGGATATCCCAAAAACCTGACCTGTTGGTGGCCCTTGAGGACCGGACGGAGTTGGCCACCTCTTATCTAGGCATTCAATCTCCAAAGAATTATTCCCGGGCTGTTTAAATCTGCAAGGAAGGAACCTGCAGGTCACATTCCGCATCTGTATTTTGTCTCATACTGTACCAACAAGCACAAGGTTATGTGAATATCAACTATCTTTCAGACAAATCCCAGCCAGTTTAAGAACTAAATCAAATTTAAAAAAAAGGAATAGTAAATTGAAACATTATTTACAACAGTAAGCAATACAATCTATTAGGATGAAACACAAACACTGGTGTTTCCAAGCACATTAACCTGTTACTAAAACTCGAGTGCAATTTAGGTCACCAAGATATGATTAGGGACCATGAAGGTTTTTGGCAATAAGTAGGTGGCATATGTAACATTTTTATTGGGTTTAACTCACAGCTAAAGTATTTAATTTGTGAGTTGTTACAATTTCCAAGAAACACTACAATGACATGAATGCTCTATGCACAATTCTCAAACAGTTCAGCAATAGGAACAACCCATACATATAGTTCCATAACAGAACACCAAGCTGCCACCAGAAGCAGCATCAAGGCTGAGCACATAATATAATACCAGAGACTCAGAAATGCAGGTTAGAATATTTCATAGGGCATATTTCGCTTTCGATATTGACTTTGGAAAGATTTCAGTAGATAAAAAAAATGCGCGTCTGAAATGCAAGTTAGCAAAAGCGGATTTGAAGCTATGCTTGTGGGTGTGCCCTCAAATACATGACATTCTCAGAGGCTGGAAGGAAACGCATCAAAACAATTAATGCAACGTACAGTCAGATCGTGTAGCTTTCATTTTCGGAAATAGGAAAATATTGTAAGAGCAATTCCCCAAACCATAAACCTGCCACAAAATGTATCTTATTTCAAACACACACACAGACAATCGGAAGTACAGAAAGAACAAGTGTGAGTGTACGTGGGAAAGTCTGATTAATTTGCTGCCATCCTGGCATAGGACGGATATATATGATGCCTTTGTAAACACCACATGGGGATTCTTCACAGACACCCGAGAGGCACGGAGATCTCAGATTAAACTGGGAGTCAACTGTATAATAAAGGTGGGGGGGGGGACACATAAAATACTTTATTCAGACAACATCTGGAATATATAGAAGACCAACATGATTTATGTGGCTGAAATGGCTCCGTATTAACCTTTTGGGTGCCAGTCGGACAGCAGCCCAAAGTGCTACGGCCACTCTGGCACACCGTGGTCATATGACCGCATACCTTAAGCAGGAAATGCGCCACCTCCATGTATTACAGATGGCGTGCTGCGCTCCCGACACGCGATCTCCCCTAGAAAACGAGCACTCTGTGGGCATGACAGTCCCTACAGCATGACGCCCCTGGAGGGCCACACACCATGACATTGCGGCTACCTCATGGGGCCCCTCTGACGGTTTAAAAATAACTACTACTTGGTTAGAAAATATATTGATTAAGTGAGTTTGTAATTTATGTTATAGACACTGTTTTACCATTTAATATTTTTCTGGAAAATAGGACAGTAGTTTATAAAACTGTATTACAGTACAGGCAGTCATCGGTTATCCAACACAATGTGTTACTCAAAATGGCATTGGATAGCGAAACGTTGTAAAGCGAAACACATTTTCCCATAGGAACACTGTTTAAATGAAAGGTTCCGTTCCTGAAGGCATTTTTAACACTAAATTACACCAAATATTTTATGCTGGCAATAAGATATGCAGCACACACATAAATTATATAGTGTATATACTGTATTATATATATAATATAACATAATAAATAATATATTATATAGTATAATATAATATTATATAGTATAATATTATATATATACGCTCTTACGACGCTTTGCAACGTTGTTTATGTGTATGTGTATGTGTATATATATATATACACATACACAACGTTGCAAAGCGTCGTAAGAGCGTTGGATAAGCCGTTTTGGCGTTGTAAAAAATGAACATAGGTATGCATTGCACAGCGTTGGATAAGCCATTTGTTGTAAAGCGAAGCGTTGTAAAACGAGGACTGCCTGTATAGCATTTCCTGTGCAAATGGCAGAGCAGCAGCACAGAGCACATCTCAAAGCAGCAGCAGCAGCAGCACAGAGCACATCTCAAAGCAGCAGCACAGAGCACATCTCAAAGCAGCAGCAGCAGCAGCACAGAGCACATCTCAAAGCAGCAGCAGCACATCTCAAAGCAGCAGCAGCAGCACAGAGCACATCTCAAAGCAGCAGCAGCAGCACATCTCAAAGCAGCAGCAGCAGCACATCTCAAAGCAGCAGCAGCAGCACAGAGCACATCTCAAAGCAGCAGCAGCAGCACATCTCAAAGCAGCAGCAGCAGCACAGAGCACATCTCAAAGCAGCAGCACAGAGCACTTGCCTGTTTCAATCCAAAAATGTTCAGTGTAAAATGTGGCCGCCTCCTTTCAAGTAAAGTTTTACATATAATGTACATCCGTTCCTGAATTATTGCTGTATTTTTAGAATTGTAAAACATGTTTGAATAAAAATTAAAAAAACGGAAAAAGCACAAATTATAAAATAAAAAATAAAAAATAAATACTTATTCAAAATGGATAGGAGAGATCACCAAAAAAAAAAAAAAAACTACCTTTAACAAAACAAAGGAATCTAGTTTTAAATGGATCCAACAACTGGTACGTAATATTTTATATATTTATATTGTGTTCTTTATATTATTTTGTAAACGTTCGCTTTAAATGTGTGAATCGCTTTGAATCCCATTGGGAGAAAAGCACTATATATTAGGTTATTATTATTAATATACCCCTATAAAAAAAATAAAAAAATACAAAAAGGTAAGGAAATCCCCCCTTCCCTTTTTCACATGGGGGAAGCCCAGTGGTGTGTGTGTCATCTTTCTGGTGATTTTACTAAATGTTTGGAGCACAAGCAGAGAAGATGCAAGGTTTGACATTTCCATGCACCAACGTGCATACTTTTTGAAACTCTTCTTCTGTTGCTTAATGATTGTAGTTGTTCATATTCCTAATCTTGCCCAGAACAATTTACATTTCTTTATATTTGTTTATTCACCGGGGGGGAGGAGGGTTCACTTAATACAGCCACAACACCACATTTGCACAAAACTCTCCTCAATCGGTTAGTTTTATACACATAAACATAATATAAAAATGACAAAACAAGTACTAATTGCTTTCTGAATTATAAATCCATTTTTTTCTGCAACGGGTTAACCATCACAGTCCTACCAGAAATAGTGCAGATATCTATATATTTGTTTTATCTCAATTACCAAAAAGGCCCAAAAGATTAAGCATTTATGGGGGATTACTGCTCGCCTCAAGCAAAACCGAGGCATACAGCCAAAACCCAAGTGCTTTAAAAGAATGCAATAATGTCTGGAAATGGCATTGTACTAAAATACAAACAATGCAGACCCAGAGTCCCAAATAAATCCATATCAAGCCAAACATGGATTTCAACTAATTTGACTGTGTATACAATGTGGAGTCCAGGACCACATTGTATTTTTGTATTTATATTTTTGATGGTGACGGGACAACTTTCTGACCATTAGTCACTTTCTATGTAATATAAGTATAAACAGAGATACAAATTGTACGATTACCCAGCAGAGAGTTGAGTGGGTAAATCATTAATCATTAATTTATATTATGTTAAAATAAACCAAATAGATATTTTTATTTTCTGGGCAATTAGGCATCTGTCTTGTCTCTCCAATCAATATCTACTGTGAATAAATCAGTTAAGATACACAAAACAAATTCTAAATCCCAAAAACAAGATTTGGCAAAAGCAATGTTATTTAAACAGTTTTTTGGATTGTTTTTTCAAAAAAAATTTAGTCAATGAGATGGGTGTAAAAAGCAGGAACACACGTTGGTATGCAGCCAAAGTGATAGTTGTGTTAAGAAGGGCCCCATAACTGAAGGATGTTTATGCAAACGCAAAAGAAACATACATAATTGAGGGTATGGAAATGTGCTACCATTTGATACGGTTAACCCAGCAAAGTACTGAAAAGCGATCACTATAAATGATCTCTTGAATGTTATAGATTCTAATAAGCTCAGGAGGAGTACGAATTATTTTTTCAAAATATAAATGTGCAAAAATATGTAGAGACCGTATTAAAGTTAAATTATACAAGGCACTGTAGCACTGCTGAAGTGTTTTTTTTTTTCTTTAACCATTTAATTATTAAAATATCTTCAAAGCTCTATGCAGCCAAGTTTCACAATGGATTGCACCTTTTTTCCCACTTAAAAATATATCCAAACAAATTATTTTATACTGAAAGCTACAGCCAGTCTACCGGTGGTTTCTTTGAGGGAGCTCACATACAATAAACAAATAATCCTTGTGCAACAGTAACGGTCACTTGACCAACACAAAGAAACATCTTCTAGTTAGCACATTTTAAAACACTTCCTTCAAATCTTTCTGCAATGATTGTACAATGGTGTTGTACCAGGCTGTGTGGCCAAAGATGTCGTCTTTGAGATGCGTAAATAAGAAATGAATGGTAACAAACATCAGATATTAATGCAGCATTGAGGGTCCACATATGAATTGGTATTATGCATTTATATGTGGTCAAAATATCCTATAAACCCGACTTCAAAACAATTGGATGTCAAAAATATGGATTCACAGAAGCAGAGCTATTGCACGAGCGTTGCATGTCCCCTGAATTCAGTGGTCTTCTGTGGGGGAGGCTGAAAATAAGGGATTTTTAAACGTGTCCTCACAGACCCGCCTCTAAGACGTTTTATTTGGAGTAACCAATGAATTTGCAATCGAAACAGATTTCTACATAAATAATGAGTCTCGCTTAACATCAGTTACTTTGTGTAAGTGGGGACTTGAAAGTCCCTCGAATATGTTAAGAAATTCAATGTGGTCTCTTGCAAAAGTACCAACAAAAAAAAAAAACGCACAAACTAGTGACTGTCAAAACAGAATAAAGGAAAAAACTCACATAAACCATCAAAACATTATGTGACCCAATCATATTTGTGTGTGTGCTTCGTGATCACCTTATAAAATTGGCCAACTTGTCACCATGCTGCACATTTTCTAAAATTGCATTAATTTTGTTAATTGTTAACCTACATCTAGCTAAATATCCAAACCTTTATGAAGGCAGGAACAAGTATGCAAAGGGACTAATTACCCAACCTTAACTAGAGCAAAAAGATGGAATTCTAAATGACTAACACATTATGCACAGAACAATGGAGAGTGTCTGATTAATGCACAGTTGCATTGTAATGCAGTAATAATGTTGATTGAAAGCTTTCCTATGGAGTGCATAACTATTCTTCGCTATTCCACATTTTAGCCTGCAGAGAAGTTAAACTTACCGCTGTCTCCTCTCTTCATCCTTTAATACTTCGTAGATAGCCACCAACTAAAACAAAAGGATCCCTTTTAGATTAGTGCGGTACAAGACTGTTTGTGCAGCTGGAAAGACAACAACTAGACAATTGCCTCTATGTTTGTTGTGATAGAAACAACTGTGCATTTTGCCCAATCAATAAAGCTGTAAACATTCTCAAATAAAATGTTTGTCCGTTCAATGTACGGCTTAGGTGCTGTTACTTAAAAGCAATTCCCACGCCCAAGTTATACGAACTAATAATTGTGTAGTGCAGGTTTTCTTAAGCAGTAGGGTGCTAAAGTGCACGGTTATGTTAACCACTGATATGTCAGAGGCAAGAAAACAAATTAAGCTGCAATGCTATTTGCAAATAAGTTTGTTTAAACTAAACCAGATTTTCTCATTTACTGTCCAAGTAGTGAACAGCAGGAGGAAAAAAATTCCTTTTATTACTTTGCAGAAAAACCTGAAATCCTTTGACTAATTTCGCCTCGTTGATTACTCACTTGTCTGAACTGGGTTTCTGCGTTTTCCTCCTTGTTCTTGTCTGGGTGCAGTGTTAGAGAAAGCTTGCGATAGGCTTTCCTGATGTCTGCAGATGAAGCATCCTGCGAACAAGGAGAGGAGGGAGGGGGTGAAGCAAACACAAAGCAAACTTTGTAAAGAGACTGAAATTCCCAGAGCCTAGTTAAGATCTAAAGATAGCCAACCAAGTACAGCACCTAAGGCAATGTAATTTGAGCCATCAGCGAACAAGCTAGACTGACCCACATGACTGAACAATTATTCAGCCTAATTTCACTTTCTTCTTAACTTCTCTGTGCATGCCATACTTCCACCCTTGCAAAGCACATCTGATTTTCTGTATATTGAGAAATATTAACTGCTACAAGATCTAGCAGCATCAAAAGACTGCAAAAAAAACCACACAAAAAAAAACACGTTTACTATAAACAGGCGAAGAAAACAAATTCAGGTGTGAAATAGAACACAACTTTTCAGTTTACACTCACACATCACAACTACCAATGATTTCTCGAGGACATGATTTGCATTGCTTGCGTGTCAGCTCCTAGAGGCTACATGCAAGATCTAGTTCTTTTATCCACACTATTTAATATGCTATCTTGGTAGGTTACTATCTGTATGTTCCTCCTACCAATTAGATTGTAAGCTCTTTTCCTAAATGTTACTTTTATGTCTGAAGCACTTCTTTCCATTATGTGTTATTTGTATTATTTGTTATTTATAGGATTGTCATGTGTATTACTGCTGTGAAGCGCGATGTACATTAATGGCGCTATATAAATAAAGACATACATACATATTGCTAACGTTGTGTTAAATCATATCGCTTGCAATGCTTTGTTAATGTTCCCGCAACCACAGACAATGTATTTTGCATGAAAGGGTAAAAGAATGATAGACCTACAGGCTTTATGCTTTCAAAGAGAATTATTTGCCACTAACTTTACTACAGTCTATTGAATAGATGTTGAGTCTTTTTTGCAAATATCGTGAGCTTTCCTGTTGTCACCCATTACACTTTCTTGAAAGCACAACCTTAAAAAAAAAAAAAAAAACACACAATCTGAAGGAAATTGTTTAATCTCGATTTTTCTTTTTATAAAAACGAGCAGTATTTATGCTATATTTAAAATCTAAACTTTTATTCGAGAAGCCTATAAAAACTTTAGAGAACATAAATATACAAAGGCATTCACGTGATACCAGCCAGCAACATTGTAAAGCTGAACTGAAAAAGATAAGAGATCAACATCAACAATAAAAAATAAAATAAAAAACAACTCCATAAACCTAAAAACAGTCTAGTTGTAATCTTGTTACTGTGTTACCGACACCACTCACATAACAGAGTTGAGAATATATCGATCGTGCTTCAAATTTTCTAAGAAAAAACAAAAAAAACTCCATAAAATAAAAAAAAATATATATATTTATTAAAAAAAAAAAAAAAAAAAGAGGACAATGCGAGTTGGCTGAAGCACGCCAAAGGTCTCTTGGTACAAAGAGATTCTGCCACATGATAAAGTAGGCGTTACTAAGCAACAAAGCCAACATATACAGAATATAACAAGAAGCACAGGGAAATCGGCTATGTGTAAGGAATAAAATGACAGTGGCGTCACACAAATGGATTTCAGACCAAATATTTCAGTAATCTTTGCAAAAGACGGCATAACCATTATGTGCTGCATTAGTAGCAGGAACAGTCATTAAACCACGTGTAAGCCACCGATCACTAAAATACCACCACTACTACAGGAAAATGCAGTGCCCAACAAACACTATTCTGCATGTACATGAGCAGGCAGAGACAACTTTCTGTCCCCAAATGATGTGGGAAATGTATATCAATAAAACTAGTCCATAGCCATTGTGCACTTGTCGGATTGTATTTCAGTGTGAAGTACGTCCATTCTTAGAAATAAAAATAAAACCGGGTACAGACCGTAATACCCTATTCTACACGCCTCCTTTGAAAGCTGCGTTGATCAAGTTCAGTTAGTGGCTTCTTAACCCTTTTGCTGCCTGAAATGCCCCAGTAATCTGTTGCAGACCCCTTTGGCTGACAAAAGGTTAAAATCAATAGCAGTGATGTGTTGACAGAAAGGCTTCCCATATTTAACCCCTTAAACCTATAAGCAAAGCTCGATCTACTTGCCCATTAGTCTGGGAGAAATAGGAAATTAGGGGTGACCAGCGCTGTAAAGAATGAGGGTGCAGAAGCCGCCATGTGGGGGGCAGTGCTGCCAATCACTTCGCTACTTCCTGAAGTAACTCCCCACAATGCCTGCATACCATGTACGCCACCCCCGTCTTTCCTGTGCTGGGCCCCACACGTGGTTAGCAAATGAAGTCATGACTGAACTCACTGGAATTTGTTTTAAAGTTTTTTTTCCCATCATTTGGTCTATTTGGCCCCACCCCATTACATCACTACCATGCTCATCCCATCATCAAAAATTCCAACATATTCCGCAGCGCGGTACAATGGGGTACAGTCATGTAAATTACATAAAGGGAATGACATACAAATAAGGACAGAGATACACAGATACAAAAGGTAATGAGGGCCCTCACCCTGAGAGCTTACAATCTAGAGGCTCTGTTAAATAAGAGCACTGTATACAGAAGTATAATGTACACCTTGTTCAGAATAGCATGACATCACACAGAGGTTAGAGATTGCACATGAATGAAAGCAGGTTTAATGTTACCATGTCAGCAATCCCACTTTAAAAAAAAAATATGTAAAGATTTAGATACAGGGCTACTCCTAAATGGCACTTAGTAGCATCAGAAGACACCTTCTGGTCCATTTACTAGAATTGGTTGTATGTGTCTTCCAGTTCCAGCTCTGGAAAGTAAAGGTAATGTGCTGAAAAGTAAGCCACAGTCAAAGTTCATCACACACTTATTTGGGGCTTATCAACAATGTTATGCCATGGCCTAAAAGTAGATCTAGATCATCTACTATATTATCAACAAGCCCCATACATTTAACAGAGAAACAATCCCCCAAATCAGGCAGAAGCCGCACGTTCGACGTCGGGACACTTGCTGTATGTTGCAGCTATATGGAATAAATGCTCAACATTTGTTTGGGGAAACACTTAGGGACATCTAGGGATTTAGTGGTGCTCCCTGATGCAAAAGAAGCCGTCGTCTATTGGATTCCAACAGTGGCCACTCGCTATCTTTTCATTATTCTGATATAGATGCAGAAAGTGCCTTCCCTTATCCCCAGATGTAATATTGGAGTCAGAGGGTGTAACGTTGCAGGGATTTGCCTGCTGTACATTTTCCCCAGTTTCACAGCACACAAGGTATTTCCCCGTCACCGCCTGCACTGCAAAACCATGCAGTGCTGGTCCCACTGGCTGGAAAGGGTTAATCTCCTTCCGGTCTAAAGCCAGGCTGGCCAACTCCAGTCCTCAAGGGAAACCAACAGGTCAGGTTCAGGATATCAATGCGACAGCACAGATGGGTCAATCAGTGGCTGAAGCTGGAATATCCTGAAAACCTGACCTGTTGGTAGCTCCGGGACTGGCGTTGGCTACCCCTGATGTAAAGCAGTTTGGAAATCTCCATACATTATTTAACCAACCTAGCAATAGTGTGGTGATGCCCGCCAGCACGGACACTAGCCCCACCAAGGCATGATCCAGGTGAAATAAAATTAAAGCACTACAACCCCTGTCCTTTAACACCAATCTAAAACCTTTTGTACTATTTGTAAGAACTGTCTCAACGTAATAAATGTTTGACAGCTTTTGGAACGGAGAAATTCAAGATAAAACCGTACGATCACAGAACTCATATATAATCGCTCTTAAACTAATTTATTCAGACTTTAAATAAAAAAATATTGTTGTAAGAAAAAGAATTACGAATATGGGAGTGTTTGTCAATCAAATATTTACTCAAACTAACACACACTCTGCCCCCATCTATGGGGGGGGGGGGGGGGGCTCAACTTCATTCCTGAAACCCCAACAGGTCAGGTTTTCAGGATATCCCTGCTTCAGCACTGGTGGCTCAATAAAAAGGTTCAGTCTGACTGCACCACCTGTGCTGAAGCAGGGATATCCTGAAAACCTGACCTGTTTGGTGGTGGGGGGCTTGAGGATTGGAGTTGAGCACCCCTGCCCTCCGACACAAACATAAGCAAAACTATCCAAAATGCTGCTGCACAGTTTTTAGTGCCCTTGTGTACAGTTTTGCTTTCTTGTGAGACGTTTCTTCAAGCATCAAAAAGCCATCACCGCTAGGGGACGGGCCTTTGATTTTTTAAGATCGCAAACTTTCAGACAAACATTGAAAGTGAGCGAAACATGGTGTGTGTCTCAGTATTTAACTATTTTAGAGGATTTGGTAAGCGACTAGCAATTGCAGTGATCCAACAAAAAGTTTCATCTGGATGGAACAGACAATTCACATTACAGATAATTTTGTAGGGCCAACTACTTGGTTTGCGATAATCGATTTATTGGTTACTAGGCAGAACGGATTCGGTACAAACCGACAAAGCAGACTGATCAGTAGGAACCATAGGGTTAACTGGGAAAGAGAGGTGACACACACACACACACACACACACAATGTATGGATTCGTATGGTTTCATTATGCAGCTCTTATATCAGCGTGGCAGATGCTGCTATACTCATGGGAAAAAAAAGGGATTTTTCATGCCTGATGAATTTTCCTTTCAGCTCAGCTGTAAAAAGTGCCAAAATGGCTAAAAGGGAACTTGGGCCACAAAAGTAGAGTGGAGCTTAAAAGGGATGTACATTTTAAATGATCTATAACTGGCCTCCTGATAATGTTCAATACAATTGCATCATACTGGGTTAAAAGTGCCGCAGACAGGCCTTTTCTGTTTTTAATCAGCTATTTACGTTGTTTCTCTCTCTCTCCCCCCCTGGTGCCCATTACTAATTGTTTCCACAAATACCTGGCATTTAATATCAAAGAACAGAAATCCGCCCAATGCTAAAAGTACTGTATGGTGAGGGTTTGCGTCACTTATTCACCCCTTGGTGAATTGGCACTTACTGCAATGCAGAAAGTATGACTTGAGGTGTATATATAATAAAGAGCCTATGGGAAGCACCATATAAGAAGTTGTGGTTGGTTTACAAAGTACCAACATACATTAAGCACAGCACAAGGGGAATAGGAGACAAGAACACACAGCATAAGTCGCATAAAAAACTAATACTGTAGATTGACACACAGGGGTGCAATATTAAACAATGATAATTTATTACAAAATATAGCATCGCCTTTAGATAATATAGTTTGTCAAATGGAATTTTTAAAAGTAAAACATTATCTAAAAACTTTTTTAATTTAAGACAGCAGATTAAATAAATGTTGACAAAAACAAAAAGGTTTATTTGGTTTGCTTTGATTTTCCCTTTTGAATACTGATCACATATAAAGTGCTGAAGTATCAGACTACTAGGTTTTGTGAAAAAAATATATACATTTAAAAAAAAAAAAAAAAAAAAAAAAGTGGTTTTTTTGTTGTTGCAGGGAATCCTCCATGAAGTGTGAACACCCAGCTTGGTCATAGCAAACACTATGCATATTATATATTCTGGAATATTTATTATGGTTAAGGTAAGCTTTAGGCCTGAATGTAAGATTTTCATTGGGGTTTCAAAATCCTGAAGCAATGGCAACAGACTGGAAAAAAGGAACAACCTGGTGTTACAATACTCTGTTACTCCTCTGCAGGTTTCTAAACGGAGCAAACCTGTAACATTACAGAACCACTTTATGACTTTATAACATACTTTCACTGCCATTGGATGCAAGACATGCCTATTTTTTTTTCTTTAAGTATATAATATTATCATCGGCTAATCTCCTCAGAAATGAGTGGAGCTGCGATATGGTGCAGTGTGCACTGGGGAAAACCTTCGGCCTTTCAGGGGCACAACGCTGCACCAGATATATCAAACAAATTCAATTTCAAAGTAACCAGATTTGTCTTGCCAATGTCCGTTCTGGTTCTGCACCAATAAACTGGATACATAGCTGTGCATTGTAGGCAAAAGGTTTGCATGACTAGTGCTTTTATTACCATAGAAATGTATATCAATTCAATAGGCAGTATTTCAATCCCTTACCATTTAGAAATGTTGAAGCATTTTATTTCAAAATTAATCAACTGCGTGCTTCATTAAAATGTATCATTCGGGGGGGAAAAGTGAAAATTTCATCTGCTCCCTGCTGCAAAATGTAAATGAAAATGCAGCCACTCTTGCAGGGTGTGGGCCAACTCCAGTTATCAAGGGCCACCAACAGGCCAGGTTTAAGGGATATCCCTGCTTCAGCACAGGCAGCTCAATCAGTGGCTCAGTCCTGTACTGAAGCAGGGATATCCCCAATGCCCGGCCTGTTGGTGACCCATGAGGAATGGAGTTGCCCCGCCTCCAGCCCCGCACTAGTACAAAGTCAAAGTTTAGGTCCTGACGACAATGTAATTAAAAAAAAACCACACACCACGGACCTGCTTTGTGACACGTTGTGTACAGAGTGTAACCATTTATTGTGTGCTGCTGTAATCACCTAGGAAGGAGTTCAGTTTTGAAGCCAGTAATCAATGCCAACATATTTTAGTTCAAGTTGTAGGGCACAAGGACATCAGTAATATTTAACTCTACAAACGAGAATCATAGCTACAAGAGTAATGACAGCACCGCCAAGAAAGAAGTTTTATTTAAGATGGCAATCACCAAGAAAATAAAAACAGCATTGCGTTCCCTGGGAAAATGGAAGTGTCACATAGAATGATCTGATTATTATTCCACTCTATTAGTTGCTGTTGCAGCTCGTATAGGACTGAGGAGGGGGCAGGTCATGTACTAGAGAACATCATTTTAACTGTGTCACTACGGTAGATGCCCGAATTGCACCTTTGACATTCAAGACATTAACAAGCAACGAAAATGCATTTAAAGCAATATCCTACATGTGTTTATTTTTTTTTAAATAAATCAGTTCTGTACTATGAGAAAATACTTGTAGCATTTTCAAAAAAAAAATTGAAAAATGTTTAAAGACATTTTTAATGTTTCTAATGTAGGAATCATTTCCAAAGTCACATCCCCTTCCCCTTCTGATAGGCTCTGGCTCTTGAGCCCCGCCCTCTCTCTAGCAGTGCACCAATTGTATCTAGTAATTGACTAAGTGCCCAGTCAATCATATTCCAGGACTACATTGCCCAGAATGCTGTGCAGGAACTGAATTAAATAACCCGGAGCAAGTGATCGATTACAGGAGAATGGATGGATCTGCAGCTTAGCGAATCACTTGTCAGTGTGCAGATTGTATTGATGCACATATTTCATGGGGGAAAAAAAATATATATATATTTTTTAAAACGGCAGCTTTAACGGCAGGTTCTTTGGAAATAATGACTAATAGCAATAGTGTCCATCAACAGTGGTGCAAACATTAACAATATTATATTTACTGGGGATTAGAACAAGTAGAAGTTGCTGCATAACTTGATCTAAATATTTGTAGGTTATACCAAGTGCAGCCTAAATTCTATTTGATTGTTCTTTGAAAGAGACTATTCTGTTGATTCTAAATTGTATTTGGTGCAGCTGCATTTACATAATGAATTCAGTTTGGGAAGGTACTATTTACTTAATATGAACTAAATACATATTTGGCAACACACAAATCTGACCATGAAATGGTTTCTCAATATTGTTTTAAATTTAAATTGACAGAAATATATATTTCACATATATACACAAGATTTATTTTCTTCAAAATAAAATGGTAATTTTCATTAAGTATTTAAATATGGAACAAAAAAAGGTAGCATGCAAGTTTAGTGACCAAGTCACAATATCTTACATCGCATTAGCAACACATTCCCCTATCTTACTTTGTAGAACACCTACATATTATATAGTTTTACATTACAGAAAAATAACGGAATCATTTATAGTTGGGGAAACAAATATCCAGCAAATAAACAAATTGTGGGATATTTTCCCAGTGGCCCAAAAATCAATTACTGCATGGGAATCATGTACTACTTATGTAAAACATGAAGGAAAAACTTGAATGAGACGCCAGTGCCAGCTGTAGGTAGGACCAGCAACAAAAAGGGCCGAATCATCTTTTATGAGGCTAGTACAAAAATATACTTCTGTAAGTATGACCAACCACAAGTGGTGTCTGTAATAAAGAGCATTGAAGAGCAGATCTACAGTCATTATTGGTTTAAAAAAAAAAAAAAAAAACACAAGGCCATATTCAATGTTTGGAAGTGCTGAAGCTCCATCTAGAGGCTCTTATTTTAATATTGTCGCTGGCATGAAATGTTACGCCCATCATACCGAAAATGTGCATGTCTGAATGCCTAAGGATCTCACGGCACCTCCCCTTCTGTTACATGCAGGAGGAGTGCTCCACAGAAGCCTCAGACAACATCAGTAACTTCACTGCCATCAAATGGTGAGACACTACAAGTGACACACACACACAATGAATAAATAGGCTTATAACTTAAGTTCTTTGGAAATGTTCCTTTTTTTTGCCAACGATTTTGAAGTAATAAAGGATGTATTTAGGGAAAAAAATATTTTTATTTTTCAATTGTCATTATGATCACTTCAAGTATTCAATAAAAAAAAAAATCAAGGAAAGTTTATGCAGTATTGGAGGATCTAATTGTCTGCAACTCACTGGCAAAATTGAATACAATTCCTTGAGGAGCTGTCAAAGTCTAAGGTGCCATGTGTGGGTGTTGTGGACAATACAATTGTATTTTAATGGTATAATAGGGATTTCAAGGAATCCCTATTCAAACCGTTGAGACACTATCCAATCTAAGCAAAGTCTCCTTTGTTTGCACAGTTGCTTGCAGTAGTTAAAGCAGCAAAATATGTGAAATTATTGTTTGTTTTTAATCAGTTCCGTAGTAATAGACTTTTTTTTTAATGCAGCAAGTATTAATTCAACTCTTAATGCAATTTTAATTCCTTTTAAAACATCCATTGATTTATATAGCAGATTTTAGCACACCACCCAAGCAGTGCAATGTTACCAGCAGTTTGAGCTGCAAACTAACAATAGATAATGTTACCTTAGTAATATAAGGATACATTGTAGCTGCAGTTACCCTGACTGACAGATTGATTGAAACTGAAAGGCGGCCATTATGTTAGGCACACAATCAGAATTTTTGCAGATTTATAACAGGAGAACCAAATGATTGCAAGCTTACATGTAGGTAAAAATGTAGAATTATACATTGCCACGTGCTTTACATATACAAATAAGAAAACAAAAAGGGGGGGGGGAAGGGTAATGTAGTATTGCGGCTTTAATCAAATATATCATTGATGCTGCTTTATATGGTATACAAACCCCTGATATCAGACACAAGCCATCAATCACATGGACCTCGATTTCCCTGCACCCTCCACCAGAGAGATCTCCAATTTCTAAACTCCCTTAAATAAACCCAGGTACATCAGCGTAAAATGTGCTAAAAAAAATCTCTTCTTTAAAAGGGCAGTTCAACCGATTTCCATTGGACTTTTTTTCCCCCGTGACCTAATGAAAGAATGTAGGCATGCAAGTAAAAATAACACACTCGGGTGAAGTTATCTATAGGTGCCGATAGTCCTGGTAACCGCTGCTTTATCTGTGCCGCCAGGAACACTGAAACCTCCACAAAACCAAACGTTCCTCCCTCAGGGACTTGCAGTGACAGACTGCAGTGTGACCAGGAAGTCACAGTCTGAGTGGCTGCGAGGTCCCTGGGGGGCGCTCTGTGGGAGCTTCAAGGAGCAGAAGAGGCAGCGGTTACCGGGATCGTCAGCACCTAAGCAGGTTCAGCTAAAATGTTTGTTTTGTTTTTTTTTTACTTACAATGCTTCTATTCTGTTTCATTATGTAAAAATATAAAAATGGCAGTGTGTAGTTTGAACTGTTACTTTCGGGGATAAAGAGGTGTTGTCCTGCTTTGTAATGGATATATGACTGACACCAACAAAATAAACACATCTTCGATATGGTAACATAAAACGTTGTTCTAAATCTGGCAAGTTGGTGCTGAGGTGCAAGAGATGGACTGTTACAGAACAATTGTTAGGCAGGTAATAATAATTTGATTTGTACAGACCCTGTCTCAAAAGAGCTTACAACCTAATTTCGGTGCCTGATGGACGAGGAGATAAAGGGACTTTCCCAAGGTCAAAAGAAGAGCAGACTATGTGATTGTAACTGGGTTTACCTGCGCAAAGGGCAGTGAGGAAGAAAGGGCTTCTCCTCCAGCCCATTCTTATGTCTTTTAGTAGAAATGATCAGCTGGTTTAAAAAAGGAGTAATGTAAGCAATAGCCTACATGTGTTTTAAAATAAATCAGTTCTATAGCATTAGATACTTACTGCCTTTATTTTAAAATTCAACTCAATGCCATTTTTAATTCGTTTTAATACATGGAGCATCCTTTGATTTCTATAGCAGGTTTAGCACACTTCACCCGGCAGTGCAAGATCTTTGTAACAGGCTGCCGTTTGGGATCATTTGTTGTCAAATTGTTGTCAATATTCACGGCAGTTTGAGCTGTAAACTGTAACAATAGATAATGTTACCGTAGTAATATAAGAATACATTGTAGCTACTGAGTTACCCTGACTGAAGGGATAGATTTAAAATTGAAAGGCAGCCATTTAGTGAACGCTGGGTAACAGGATTTCGCTGATCGATCACAGGAGAAATAATCAAAAATCGGTAGCGTAGGTGATATATAGATAGAAATATACATAATTTAAAAAAATATTTTTTTTCATTTTTAAGATGCTTGGATTGCATCTTTAAAGAAGGTAATTTGCCGCTTGAATGTATTTATCTGCAATCTGCGTGGTACAGCTAAATATCGTGTTTACTAAATGGAATATTCTTTAAATACGACCTCCTCACATTGCACCATTAAGTGTTTTTCTGCTGGAGTGGCTCTTCAGGATAGAAATGAATAATATTTATAATAAAAACACGCTACATTATGGCGTGGATTTGTGGTAGCGAAAGGAAAACAATCTTGTCTATAATCAATTTTAAAACGAATGTTAAAAAAAGTGTTAAAATCTGCAACGTTTGACAATGTCCCAATAGTAATGAAAGGAGTCCAAGAAATGGCTGATGTTGTAATACGCTGTAATTTTCTTTTTTTAAAGAAGGCATTAGAAGTTGGAAACACATCTACAGCATCTCCCAATAAATCCCACCACAAAAATAGAGCTCACAGGTTAAAATACATACACAAGCCCTTTCAGTGAGACTATTTAAATAAATTCAACAATTATGTCCAAATACTTACAAAAATTTATTTCTGGAGTGGTAAAAAAAAAAAATGGTTGCCGTTTCCTGACATGAAGCAATGTATTTGCTAACCAATACTTGTGGACAAATAATAATAAATAATAAAAAAAACACTTATGTCTACAGCTCATTTAACCTTCTCAATGCTAGGGTAGGAGAATAAATTAAAGATGGATATGCAAGTATTAGCACACACAAATAGTGCATTAAAGCAACCCTTTGACCAAAAAAGGGGAAAAAAAAAAAAAACACAGATGGGTTTTAGCAGATAGGTGTAAATAATGACAAGTGCAGATCCATATTGCAATTACAGGAGCCAATCCAGTGAGAATGCTGAAGATGGAGGGTACATTAGCTTTGATGGATGCTGCCTGCAGTCATTTATCAAAAATGGTTCTCAAGTGTTCTAAGTACGAGAATGATGCACTCGTTTCACAGGACAACAAAGAACGCGTCTTTTACCAGTCCAAAAAATAAATAAATGGCACAGACCCTTAAGATTGTATGTACATCACATGTTGTAGTTTTAATGTATCCTGTTTTTAAACATGGGGTTGTGACAGCGAGCATACTGTAGACCTATGTTAATGAGCTTTTCTGCTAAGCCTGCTCTGTTTATAGTCATTACTAGAAAAGGTGTGTACATGTGAAAAATGATTGCCAACGGTTTAGTTGATATTAAAGTGAGAGGGGGGAAAATGTATTTCCCCGCTTAGTTCAGGTTGGCTAGTAAACTGGATCAAGTCCAACTTCATGATGGGTCAATAAGTAAAGGTTGTTTGAGAAGCCATTTCCCCATTTATAAAACTGAAGACAATTTGAGTTACGGAAAAAACAAATAAAATTAATTTAAAAAAAATCAACATTAAGGAGAAGTATTGAAAAAGTGCTCACAACTGTACAAAAACCACTTCCTTTTTCATTAGTTTAAGACTGACATGCTGTGCTTTAAAGTGGCAGGCCAACGTGACAATTCAAATAACATACACATACATCTAGAAATAACTGTACAATTTGCATTCTGGTGAAATTATGTATTGTGAAATTACTCAGTCGTTTGGGAGAAATATTGGATAGAAAAAACATTTGCAGAACCTTTTAAAAATGTTTTTTAATGGTTCTATATCAAGCATTTTCTTTTTAAAACTGCAGCTTTGCCTTGATCGTTTGTTAGGTATGAACTCCTAGCAGGCGGTATATTTTGCAAATGTATCTGAATGTATGAAACAACTGGATACAGAACGTCCCTGCAGCAGATTGTCAATTTAAAGAGCTAAAGTTCCCTTTTATCAAAAAGTGTTTCACCCTGAGAGCTGTGGTTGAAGCTTGATACTTGGGGTAGAGGTAAGCACTACTTTATTTTGCACACCAAAAGTACCAACTTCTTATTTCTCACAAATTGAAAAGCTTACAACCGCCCCCCCTCCCCTTTTTATTTTATTTTTCAGAAAATTGACTTTATTTTATAAAGGAATCCCTTTTTCCTATTTTTACAGTCTGGATATTTCTAAAATACATCCCCCAAAGAGCTTTGCTTCAATGTGCAACAAAACCAGAACAGCATCTCATCTCCCATTGAATCAACCAGAAAGGAGGTCACGTGTCAGAGCTGAACGCTTGCATTTTTAGCGATAATCAATTCATTGCAAATCTGGATACCGACACACCCAGTCCACTAGGTGTTTAGGAGTCAGTTCACTGTAGTGTAACAAAACACTAAATGATCAATCCAAGTAGGTGTCCTCAGTTTAGAACTATTACTGCACTAAAAGCACAGGGTAACAGGGTGAAAAGACAGTTACTAAGAAATGTATGGAAGCAATAAAAACGTATACACAATACTCATTGCTATGCAACAGGAGTCATTAGCCATGCATATAGGCCAGTGGTGCTCAACTCCAGTACTCAAACTCCCCCCCCCCCAACAGTTCATTTTTTTTAAGGATATCCAAGCTTCAGCATAGGTGGGTCAGTCAAAGACTTGCCCAAGGTCACAAGAAGAGCAGACCATGCGATTCAAACCAAGTTTACCTGCACAAAGGGCAGTGAGAAGGCAAGAGACGTGTGTGTATTAGCAAAGCAGCACAAATCATTTCTGAAACAGGCACATAACTACAGGTCTCATTCAAACCAAAATGAACATTTTTTTTTTTTGCAGAGAATGTAGAATTTGGTTGAGACCAACACAGTGTTTATAACATCTCCCATGAAAACACTGACTAATTACCTGGGGGGAGTGAGGGGGAAGGAATTTGTAGAAAGAGATTTACCAGGATCCTTATTGACATTTATTCAGCTACACAATATCAAATGTGAAAAAATCAATATAAATCTTTCTTATTGTATCCAACTGGTTGCTCCAGGTTTTCTACACAGAGCTGGTTACTTTGAGATATTCCTACGTTTGAGTTAAATGGTCAAGATAGATTTTTTTTTGCCTTGGTACTTTTAAGTTATGGTTATTCCAACCGTCAGGTTTCCCCATTGGCACCTCACCAAACTGAACACATTTACAAAGATTCCCATGTAAAATAAACCAGCCACAATTTACCAGCCTGGAGCTTACGTCTATCAAAGGCTTTAACAAAGCCCCGTGGCAGACACATTTGTGGGGGTCAAAGGCACGACTACTTACTAGGCCATTAATACCATGACTGGCTTCCATTAATAGATTTATTTATCCTAAAAATAAAATAAAACACATGCCTCCTTTTTCTTTGGAAATTAGTTAAACAGCCTGAAGGTTTAATAAGTGAAAGTGATATAAATAATAAAGCAAGCACTTTAATTCTCTTTAGAAATATTACACCTTCATAGCTGCAATATCTTAGTCGAGGTAAAATTACATCTCCATAATAAAATCCTTCAATCGCCTCATCTTGGGTCAAGAAACATTAAAAAAAAATAAAAATTAAAAAAAAAGGTTCAAATAAATGCCGAGAACGGCAATCCCTATGGATCACACAATGTCCCCTCACTCAATATTTCCCCTCCTGGGCAATAACCTCATGAACATCAAGGATTACATTAGAAATTATTAAATATATAATTATTCAACCATTTTACAGCCAAATAGTGTATTTGACAGTTTTAGGAGGATTACAGCGATAATCAGCCTAAGAGTCTGATTCAAGAGATTTAATCAGATGCCAGAAACGCCATCTCCACTTAATACAAATCACAGAAACAACTGGATATTATCTCCTTTAAGAAAACCTAAATAGATATCTGTGAAGTGGTAGATTATAAAGAATACGACAAAAAAAATATATACAAAATAAAAAGCCGTATAAAAACATTTACAAAACAAAAACTTGGGGGGGAGGGGTAGGGGGGAGTTTCCTTTTCACAATAAGCAACCACAGATTACATATTTAAGGACAGACATCATGTACAGGTCTCGGCTGCAAGCAGGTACTGAAATGTGCACCTCTCCAATCACATGCTCATAATACACATTTGCCAGGGCTAAGGACGCCACGATGCCGGTCATTGCGTCCGATCTGGTGGGAACTGCTATTTAAGTTAATAGCAGTTACAGGAAAATCCGGCACGATGTCCCCGCATGACTTCCGGCCAGTACGATAATAGTGCTCGTCTGCAGAGTCTATTCGAATATATACAGATATCCCAAAAACCATGGCCAACCTACAGAGTACACTGAACACTCTTGATGCAAAGACATCTTTGACGTTAAGAAATAAAATGAGAAACAGCTCCCGAGTTGAAATGTATCCCGTGCCATTCAAAAGAGTTATTGGAGTGTATCATTAATCACCTCATCCTAAACCACAAATAACAGACGCTTCAAGTTGTATAGTTAATGCAGTTTTAAAATGCGATTTGTTACTTGCAAATATTACAACCCTGAAAACGTGTAGTAAGGAAACAATGAAGCATAGTTGAATGCACCTAGGCAGATAAAGCTCATTTCTACTTACAGAACAAAAAATCTGGGCCTCTCAAACTCCCTGCTGACCCCAACAGAACCTCCCAATGACCATTACAAAGAAACCCATCCTGTATAACTGATACATTTAACACCTCTTCTCACTGTACATATTGCAGAAGCTGAGAATTCACTTATTCATTATTTTTATTGCTTTGCCGTTTGTTTTCCACTTCGTCCTACTGCCTACACATTAACATTGAAGAGATCGCAACTTAATGTATTTAATATAGTTAATGCGTCAAATCTGCAGCGGAAAAGGTTTATACTTTGGACCATTCAATTCCCGGTACATCCATTAAGAAACCAGGAGATGCATTTTTACCCTCCAGCAACAGAACTAATAAAGGAATTCAAGAGTGAAGCTTGACAAACATGTTCTTGTGAAAACAGAAAATTGTACACTTAATAATGTATATTTGTAAGTACGTATTGAAATGGAACAGAAGGGACGTCTCCTTTAATATACTGAATTCATTGCCGGACTGTAATATACACGCATCAAAGAAGTTACAAATAATACAAAGCAATGGATTGAAACTCACTCCTAATGAAACGCAACAGATTGTTGGGCTTATAAACATCCAATGTCACTGTAATATATTCAGTGCACAGAATAAAAAAAATTAAAAAAAAATATTTATTTAGGATTTCAGCCCCCACCTGGGATCAAACAGAAGAAAATCATATGCAGAATGAAGAGCCAACGTCGCCATTTGCCAACAGTGTGAAGAAAGAAAAAAGCCCAGGCAGAGAACTACCACCTTCTATGTACTAAGAAACCCGTCACTTCATTCTGTCATATAATAATGTTATGTTTCATATCTTGATAGAAGGAACACAGGGCACAACGGATTTAGAATATCCAAACTATGCATTCCACTATGTCACTTGATAAAGACCAGTACGGTCGAAACGTTGTGTTGGCTCAATAAATGAGTTGGGATATTCTAAATCCGTTGTGCCCTGTGTTCCTTCTATCATCTACCCAGGACTGATCACAGGCTTTCGTACAAACATTGGAGCACCGGTATCTATCAATTTTTTTGTTCATATTTTGAGGTGTGCAGCATTTTTCTCATTTGTCTGGAATGTTTCATATCTTACCTATAAATAGTAATTTGGTTTCCATGTACTTCAAACTCAGTACAACAATCCCTACAAAACCAGTGTCCACCAAAAATTAAAATCAGATTATTTTCCCCAAGTCCCCCGTGTCGAGTATCTAACATTTAGAGGTCACTATCCCTACTGTCACTGGCCTGACTTCTGAGTATACAGCTGGAGTAGGTACATACAAGAAATTATTTCTTAAATTCAAAAGTTGAAGAGAAATGTATGATGATGTGCTGTATAGTTCATGATTTTCACAGGTTGAGAATTTAACAGAGTATTTAAGACCAACAAGGCCACACTATTGCAGATATCCCCGTCATAACGCTCGCTGCATCCTGTTTAATGTTAGCTGTAGGTCATTTTACTTTAGGTATAATTTAGAGCAGGGTACACACACACACACACACACACACACACACACACACACACACACACACACACACACACACACACACACGGTTTTCAGGATATCTCTGCTTCAGCACAGGGGGCACAATCAGCGGCTCAGTTTTTGACCGAGCCTCTGATTGAGCCACCTGTGCTAAGGCTGGGATATCCTGAAAACCTGACCTGTTGGGGGGGCAAGGGGAGGAGTAGGGGGGAAGGGCGTGGGGACTAGAGTTGAGCAGCACCGGGTTAGAGGATTTATGGAAAGCATCACATAATATGCATCAAATTATTCTCTCTTTCTCCTCCTCAGCTACTTGTTAGATGCAAGACCAATATAATGCCCGAATATTTTGTTTCATGTTCTGTGATGAGTTGTGGTACTATTCCTGGCAAAGGAAGGCAAAAACCGGTGAAAACAGTGATCAACACAGGAAAACGTAGGGAAAGCCGGCCAATGCAGTACATCCATCAATATTGTTCAAAGCTGAAAAGGAATAAGTGCCGTGCCAATCACTGCCAGCAATTCCTGTGGGGACAATAATAAAGTGGCATTATGATTGGAATATAAATTGCACTAATTCTACTGGAGAGAAAATGTAAACATTCGGCTGTGTGACCAGGAGAGACCGGCCCAGGGCGGCTGTGTGACCAGGAGAGACCGGCCCAGGGCGGCCGTGTGACCAGGAGAGACCGGCCCAGGGCGGCCGCGTGACCAGGAGAGACGGGCCCAGGGCGGCCGCGTGACCAGGAGAGACGGGCCCAGGGCGGCCGCGTGACCAGGAGAGACGGGCCCAGGGCGGCCGCGTGACCAGGAGAGACGGGCCCAGGGCGGCCGCGTGACCAGGAGAGACGGGCCCAGGGCGGCCGCGTGACCAGGAGAGACGGGTCCAGGGCGGCCGCGTGACCAGGAGAGACGGGCCCAGGGCGGCCGCGTGACCAGGAGAGACCGGCCCAGGGCGGCCGGGTGACCAGGAGAGACCGGCCCAGGGCGGAAGCGTGACCAGGAGAGACCGGCCCAGGGCGGCCGCGTGACCAGGAGAGACCGGCCCAGGGCGGCCGCGTGACCAGGAGAGACCGGCCCAGGGCGGCCGCGTGACCAGGAGAGACCGGCCCAGGGCGGCCGCGTGACCAGGAGAGACCGGCCCAGGGCGGCCGCGTGACCAGGAGAGACCGGCCCAGGGCGGCCGCGTGACCAGGAGAGACCGGCCCAGGGTGGCCGCGTGACCAGGAGAGACGGGCCCAGGGCGGCCGCGTGACCAGGAGAGACGGGCCCAGGGCGGCCGCGTGACCAGGAGAGACGGGCCCAGGGCGGCCGGGTGACCAGGAGAGACGGGCCCAGGGCGGCCGGGTGACCAGGAGAGACCGGCCCAGGGCGGCCGCGTGACCAGGAGAGACGGGCCCAGGGCGGCTGCGTGACCAGGAGAGACCGGCCTTGTGACCAGGAGAGACGGGCCCAGGGCGGCTGCGTGACCAGGAGAGACTGGCCCAGGGCGGCTGCGTGACCAGGAGAGACTGGCCCAGGGCGGCTGCGTGACCAGGAGAGACCGGCCATGGGCGGCTGCGTTACCAGGAGAGACCGGCCATGTGACCAGGAGAGACCGGCCCAGGGCGGCTGCGTTACCAGGAGAGACGGGCCCAGGGCAGCTGCGTGACCAGGAGAGACCGGCCCAGGGCGGCTGCGTGACCAGGAGAGACCGGCCTTGTGACCAGGAGAGACGGGCCCAGGGCGGCCGCGTGACCAGGAGAGACGGGCCCAGGGCGGCTGCGTTACCAGGAGAGACAGGCCCAGGGCGGCTGCGTGTAGAAGCTACGGAATATGTTTTCAAAAGAGGAAACTTGAGAGAAGCATTAAAAATCCTCAAATTACTAAAATTAGCTAAAAGACCGCATAAAATAAGAAAAGAAAAACGCAGTTGCGATAGGAATATAAATGAAGCATCAAAAGTAGGGCATATTGAAATGCAATCATCCCTTACAGTCATGCTCAGCCCGAGAGACAAGGAATACGGGCATCAATTTCATGTCTATATGCGACAGAAAAAAAACGATAGATCAATATGTTTAGTGCAAAAGCAAGATCTATACAATGTAAAGATGAAAAAAAAATAATACCTTCATCTTTATTTTCATGCCACTTCTATTACCCAAGACCGTTTATTAATCAATACGGTTTAGGAGCTATTTTTCGCAAAATCTCATTTTCTCTACCCCATTAATGAAAGGAAATGGGACGCAAAGTGCTGTGTTTTATTACCTATTTTTAACCTTTCCTTTCTAACACCATCTTTATCCTTCTAAATTTTCCTGTGTATTTTTCTCCGGCCTACAACTTACAGTGAAACCAACGTATACAAATATTCACTAAATTGCCAAAGCAAACCACCTGTTCTTGTACCCAAAAATCTCAACCATATTTGTAACGTGGAGTCTAACTGTGCACATCTACAGTATTGTTATATTCAAATACATGCCGGTTACAGCACCCAAAAACTGGCTTTTATTTTAAGTGGCTGCTTATGCGGAGTTCACTTGACTCTGGGTGCCAGCTTATGCCTTGGTACATTACAAGATGAGAACATTTCACGTAACCCAAACTGAGAAAAATAAAAGTATATTTAGATTAGGTCTGTGATAATATGCAGTGGCAGCTGGGGCAAGCAGCACAGGGACAAGTAATGCCCATGAGTGGCTGAAAATACTTCATGCAAGTTATCCTGTCCTTTGTCTATATAGTTACGTTTTCATAGAGATATTGACAAAAGTTCTACTGAGAGGACAACGCCTTTTGTACCTCTATGGATTAGATTTAGACTTTTACATTGTCTGGAAGGTGTAGTTAAGTGAAATCTAATTGGAATTGCACATGTGTACTTTAAGTCTCAAACAATATGCATCTGTGCTAGCAGTCCTTATTGACTCGACTGCTTAGGTTTGCTTGCGCCAAGACCAGCAGACATTACTTGTGCCCCCACTGGAAATGCAGAATGCACTAAATCTCAAGAGCCATTAACCCTGGAATGTGCTTACATTGAAAACAATGCTGTGGTAAAGACATTAATAACTTGCACAAAAGTCTCAGATGTATTATGCTAAATAATTTGACATGCAAATGTAAATGTTTTAATTCTGAAAGCATATATACACCCCATATAAAATTGGCCAGCATCCATCTTTCAGTGCTACACCATTATGACACTTGTTAACATTGCTTATGTAAACAGAAAGGTCAGCACTTACAAACGTGTGCATATTACATTCATTAATAGCTATTTCAATTTGGACGTATTAACAAACACACATGGATTTGTCAGGAGGCTTGATGAAAACACATTTCTACACCTCATTTGAAATCAATTTTCCAGATGAGACTGGGTCCTTGGATGCAGTTTGTAGTAATGTATTGTACGAAGCCACTGACCGCACACAAAAAGATCATCGTAGACACCAATGCAGACTAAATCTCTCCCTCTGCCCCACAGAGCTTACAATCAAAATGATATCGCTAGCAGCACATAGAAATAAGGTGAAGCAACTCTAAATCACTGATGGGAGGCTTGTGTTCAATACCTCTATTTCAGATGTCAGCAGGCACACACATCTTCTATTTAGATAGTAACTGTGTTACTGTAGTTCACAATGCTGAACAAACATAAGGAGACATGGTGACCCAGCTCAAACTGACAGATGCAATGGTCATACAGACATTAACATTTTATGGAGTTCAGAATGGAAATCGTGTTGGGTCGTGGGTGTATTTGGTACAGTTTGCGTGTCCAAATGGATACGTTCTATGGGTTAAAATATATTATAGGCTAAAGCTGTAAAATTCCAGGCATTATTGAAATCCCTGCTCTCTGATTGGATAATACCTGGAATTCTAACCAATCAGTAATGCCCGGACTTTTTGGCTGCATGCAAAGTGTTTATTTCCAATGTGTTTATTTCCAGTCAGTTTTCAGAACAGCTCTGAGACAGGGCAGGTGATTGGTCAGAAGGAAGGAACAGTGGAGACAGGGCAGGGGATTGGTCAGAAAGAAGCAGCAGGCTGTGACTCCACCCCCTCCCTAAACAGAGCTGACAGACTTAATTGAGAGAAGGGAGAGAGTGTAAAGTGCCCGTGCGCAGCTGCAGAGCGTGCATCCGCATGCAGCTGCAGAGTGTGCGCGCTTGTGGCTACAGAGTTTGTGTGTGTCGGCAGTGTGTGTGTGTGTGTGTGAGAGCAGAGTGTGTGTGTGGCTGCAGTGTGCGAGTGTGTGTGTGTAACGACAGTGTGTGTGTAACGACAGTGTGTGTGTGTGTATGTGTAGCTGCAGTGTGTGTGTGTGTGTGTATGTGTGTGTGTGTGTGTGTGTAGCTGCAGTGTGTGTGTGTGTGTGTGTGTAGCTGCAGTGTGTGTGTGTGTGTGTGTAGCTGCAGTGTGTGTGTGTGTGTGTGTAGCTGCAGTGTGTGTGTGTGTGTGTGTGTGTGTGTGTGTGTAGCTGCAGTGTGTGTGTGTGTGTGTGTGTGTGTGTGTGTGTGTGTATAGCTGCAGTGTGTGTGTGTGTGTGTGTGTGTGTGTGTGTGTGTGTGTGTGTGTGTGTGTGTGTGTGTGTGTGTGTAGCTGCAGTGTGTGTATCTGTGTGTGTGTGTGTAGCTGCAGTGTGTGTATCTGTGTGTGTGTGTGTGTAGCTGCAGTGTGTGTATCTGTGTGTGTGTGTGTAGCTGCAGTGTGTGTGTGTGTGTGTGTGTGTGTGTGTGTGTGTAGCTGCAGTGTGTGTGTGTGTGTGTGTGTAGCTGCAGTGTGTGTGTGTGTGTGTGTGTAGCTGCAGTGTGTGTGTGTGTGTGTGTGTAGCTGCAGTGTGTGTGTGTGTGTGTGTGTAGCTGCAGTGTGTGTGTGTGTGTGTGTAGCTGCAGTGTGTGTGTGTGTGTGTGTGTGTGTGTGTGTGTGTGTGTGTGTGTGTGTGTGTGTGTGTGTGTGTGTGTGTGTGTGTGTAGCTGCAGAGTGTGTGTGTGTGTGTGTGTGTGTGTGTGTGTGTGTGTGTGTGTGTGTGTGTGTGTGTGTGTGTGTGTGTGTGTGTGTGTGTGTGTGTGTGTAGCTGCAGTGTGTAGCTGCAGTGTGTGTGTGTGTGTGTGTGTGTGTGTGTGTGTGTGTGTGTGTGTGTAGCTGCAGTGTGTGTGTGTGTGTGTGTGTGTGTGTAGCTGCAGTGTGTGTGTGTGTGTGTGTGTGTGTGTGTGTAGCTGCAGTGTGTGTGTGTGTGTGTGTGTGTGTGTGTGTGTGTGTGTGTGTGTGTGTGTGTGTGTGTGTGTGTGTGTGTGTGTGTGTGCGTGCGTGCGTGCCAAGGAGGAAAGACAAAGAATACTCTTTGACAAAGGGCTAGGAGCCCGAAACATGTTAGAGTACCTCTACTGCATCATGTGAACCCTGTGTGTCTTATTCCTCAATAAAGAAGCTTATTTTTATTGGACCTGATCTAGCCACCGTCACATCTTTTTTCTATATGCACCTCACATCAGTGCACTGCCTGCACGTCCACTCCAGGGATACACCATTCGCTATCTATCTTGCAGTCGCACGCTAAACACAGGACTTCTGGCAACATTGCCAAGTGTGAGTTCGCTTTATTATTTTTCTTCCATGGATGTTATCTAGTCTAGCTCCAGGGGAGTGTTATCATGCTTGGGATTACTAGCTGGGGTCCCAATGTTCATTTATTTTGAGCAGTGTGGACAACCTATGTTGTATTTCCCTATACCTCCCCATTATAGGAGAATTATTTGACTACATCTGCTGGATTATTGCCTGTGTTGATGAGGAAAGCGATATGAACTATTGGATTTATTACTGGACTAAATGATGTATGCATTTTCTCTGAGCACAGATACAGAGCTTGTCTCTAATATTGCCTGATGATCTTAGAGAAGCAATTGTTGCTGCCCATCAATCTGGGAAGGGTTATAAGGCCATTTCCAAACAATTTAAAGTCCATTATTCTACAGTGAGAAAGATTATTCAAAAGAGGAAAACATTCAAGATAGTTTCCAATGTTCCCAGGAGTGGACGTCCCAGCAAATTCATCCCAAGGTCAGACCGTGCAATGCTCAGAGAAATTGCAAAAAAACAAGAGTTACATCTCAGACTCTACAGGCCTCAGTTAGCATGTTAAATGTTAAAGTTCATGACAGTACAATTAGAAAAAGACTGAACAAGTATGGTTTGTTTCGAAGGGTTTCCAGGAGAAAGCCTTTTCTTTCTAAAAAGCACATGGCAGCACGGCTTAGGTTTGCAAAGTTGCATCTGAACAAACCACAAGACTTCTGGAACAATGTCCTTTGGACAGACGAGACCAAAGTGGAGATGTTTGGCCATAATGCACAGCACCACATTTGGTGAAAACCAAACACAGCATATCAGCACAAATACCTCATACCAACTGTCAAGCACGGTGGTGGAGGGGTGATGATTTGGGCTTGTTTTGCAGCCACAGGACCTGGGAACCTTCCAGTCATTGAGTCGACCATGAACTCCTTTGTATATCAAAGTATTCTAGAGTCAAATGTGAGGCCCATCTGTCCGACAGCTAAACTTGTCCGAAATTGGGTAATGCAACAGGAGAATGATCCCAAGCACACCAGCAACTCTACAACAGAATGGCTGAAAAAGAAAAGAATCAAGGTGTTGCAATGGCCCAGTCATATTGAAATGTTGTGGCGGGACCTTAAGAGAGCTGTGCATAAATAAATGCCCACAAACCTCAATTAACTGAAGCAACGTTGTAAAGAAGAGTGAGCCAAAATTCCTCCACAACGATGTGAGAGACTGATAAAGTCATACAGAAAACGATACCTTAAAGTTATTGCTGCTAAAGGTGGTTCTACAAGATATTGAATCATAAGGTATAGTTTTTCACACATGGCTTCTCCATTTTGGCTTTATTTTTGTTAAATAAATCATGACACTGTGTAATATGTAATGTGTTGTTCATCTGAGGTTGTATTTACCTAATTTTAAGACCTGCTAAGGAACAGATGATTGTTATGTCCTGATACAGTTAGGTCCGGAAGTAATTGGTCACTGATACAAGTTGTTATTTCGGCTGTGTACCAAAATAAATTCAAGTTACAGTTAATGAAAGTGGGCTCAAAGTGCAGTCTATCAGCTTTAATTTGAGGGTTTTAACATCCAAATTGGAGGAAGGGTGTAGGAATTACATCTCTAATATGTAGCCCCCTCTTTTTCAAGGGACCAAAAGTAATTGGACAACTGACTCAAAAGCTGATTTCATGGACAGGTGTAGGCTATTCCTTCATTATTTCATCAATTAAGCAGGTAAAAGGTCTGGAGTTGATTCCAGGTGTGGCATTCGCATTTGGAAGCTGTTGCTGTGAACCCACAACATGCGGTCAAAGGAGCTCTCAATGCAAGTGAAACAAGGCATCCTTAGGCTGCAAAAAAAAAAAAAAATCCATCAGAGATAGCAGGAACATTAGGAGTGGCCAAATCAAGAGTTTGGTACATTGAGAGAAAAAAAAAAAAAAAAGCACTGGTGAGCTCTGCAACACACAAAGGCCTGGACGTCCACGGAAGACAACAGTGGTGGATGATCGTAGGATCCTTTCCATGGTAAAGAAAAATCCCTTCACAACATTCCAGCCAAGTGAAGAACACTCTCCAGGAGCTAGGCATATCATTATCCAAGTCTACCATGAAGAGAAGACTTCACCAGAGCAAATACAGAGGGTTCACCACAAGGTGCAAACCATTCATAAGCCTCAAAAATAGAAAGGCCAGATTAGACTTTGCCAAACAATATCTAAAAAAGCCAGCCCAGTTCTGGAACAGCATTCTTTGGACAGATGAAACTAAGATCAACCTGTACCAGAATGTTGGGAAGAAAAAAGTATGGAGAAGGCTTGGAACGGCTCATGATCCAAAGCATCCCACATCATCTGTAAAACACAGTGGAGGCATTGTGATGGCATGGGCATGCATGGCTTTTAATGGCACTGGGTCATTAGTGTTTATTGATGATGTGACAGAAGACAGAAGCAGTCGGATGAATTCTGAAGTGTATAGGGATATATTTGTCTGCTTGCTCAGATTCAGCCAAATTCAGCGAAGTTGATTGGACGGCGCTTCACTTTACAAATGGACAATGACCAAAAACATACTGCGAAAGCAACGCAGGAGTTTAAGGCAAAGAAGTGGAATATTCTGCAATGGCCGAGTCAATCACCTGATCTCAACCCGATCAAGCATGCATTTCACTTGCTGAAGACAAAACTTAAGGCAGAAAGACCTACGAACAAACAACAACTGAAGACAGCTGCAGTAAAGGTCTGGCAAAGCATCACAAAGGAGGAAACCCAGCGTTTGGTGATGTCCATGCGTTCCAGACTTCAAGCAGTCATTGGCTGCAAAGGATTCTCGACAAAGTATTAAAAATGAACATTTTGAGGTGCATGCTGGGAGGCAAAGAGCATGGCTGTCTAGACTGAGAGCTCTATGCCCCACTGCTGAACAATTTAATAAAAAAAACCTTTTAAAGCAGGCAAATAAGCCCAGAAAGTGCACCACAAGCGTAGCAATATAGGAGGATGGCGAAGAGACTGACAAAGACCCCGAAAAAAAAAGGGATTACCGGAATACTTTGGAAGTTCTATGAGAAGCAAACCGGGCCCTGCAATGGCACAGCTTTCAAATCAAGGATCTGACACTGAACATGACGGGGAAGAGGAGGAGAGTGACAACCCTGAATTGATGCCAGTTAGGGTCTGTGACTTTAATCGTCTTTATACAGACCTAAAAACGTTGCTGCAGGCAGAAATCAGGGAGTTAAAGAAAGAAGTGGGATCCCTGGGGGAGCGGACCGGCCATATTGAGAAGCAGCTGGACCTCAATATCAAAGCCACAAAGAAAGTGGACAAAAAAAACCACCGATCTCCAACATCAAATTAATGAGATTAGAGAGCGCCAGGACGACGCTGAAAACCGAGATCGGCGGAATAATGTGCGCATTAGAGGGGTCCCCGAGACAGAAGGTGACTGTGAAGCATACGTACTGCGTTGGATGGAGTCCCTGCTACCGGAGCTACCCAGGGAGCGACTGGAAATGGACCGCTGTCACCGGGCGCTGCGGTCGAGGCCCCTACAATCAGAGCAGCCGCGGGATATAATAGTGCGGCTGCATTATTATAGCACTAGGGAAGCTGTACTTCGCAAGACCCGAGCTAGCCCCGCACTGGACTTTGAGGGAGCTCGCCTGTTAATATTTCAGGACTTGTCCCCAACCATGCTGTTGCGACGCAGGAATCTAATCCCCATTACAAGGATCTTGCGAGACAAGGCCGTCCGGTACCGCTGGACCTTCCCATTCGGTCTGCTGGTGGTCCGGAATGGGAGGCCAGTCTCTATGAGGGACCTGAGGAGGGGGATGCCTTCTTGCAGAAGCTGGGGCTGAAGGAAAACCACCCGGCTGCAGCCGACGCAGAGGAAGCCCGGACCCCACATGGTCCACAGCGGGACGCTCCCCCCGGCCTGGTGTTAATAAAGATAAAGACTGAGGGAGAGGACGTGAGGTAGAGGGGTCGCCAATTTTAATGTCTCCCAGTTATCCAAGTTATTACACCCCCCAACAGACGATTAAAGTTGCCTTTACACCACGCTACACGCCGAGGAACCCCCACAGTAACGGGAGAAGAGGGGGACCGGCCCACCCATATGGACGCTGCAAGAACAAAGGGTACGTACCTGGGGCCCCGAATCGGAAGATGGCGGCTTCCACGAGGCTGATGGAGGCGCCTGCTGACACGCAAACCCCGGATATCCATGGAGCAGAGGAGGAGAGCATGCGCTTCCCTTCGATTCGGCGCGAAATGGGATCCAAGATGGCGGAGTCCGGTCATCCGGTGATGTCAGAGGGCGGAGCGGGAGCGGCCATCTCGGGGCAGGGACACACGGAAGTTAAGGGAAGACAGAGGAGGTAAGTGATAGGAAATAGTGGGGTAGCAGCAGCAAGTGAGGAAAGAAGGAGGAGGGCAGTGTGTGTGTGTGTGTGTGTGTAGCTGCAGTGTGTGTGTGTGTGTGTGTGTAGCTGCAGTGTGTGTGTGTGTGTGTGTGTAGCTGCAGTGTGTGTGTGTGTGTGTGTAGCTGCAGTGTGTGTGTGTGTGTGTGTGTGTGTGTGTGTGTGTGTGTGTGTGTGTGTGTGTGTGTGTGTGTGTGTGTGTGTGTGTGTGTGTAGCTGCAGAGTGTGTGTGTGTGTGTGTGTGTGTGTGTGTGTGTGTGTGTGTGTGTGTGTGTGTGTGTGTGTGTGTGTGTGTGTGTGTGTGTGTGTGTGTGTAGCTGCAGTGTGTGTGTGTGTGTGTGTGTGTGTGTGTGTGTGTGTGTGTGTGTGTGTGTGTGTGTGTGTGTGTGTGTGTGTGTGTGTGTGTGTGTAGCTGCAGTGTGTAGCTGCAGTGTGTGTGTGTGTGTGTGTGTGTGTGTGTGTGTGTGTGTGTGTGTGTGTGTGTGTGTGTGTGTAGCTGCAGTGTGTAGCTGCAGTGTGTGTGTGTGTGTGTGTGTGTGTGTGTGTGTGTGTGTGTGTGTGTAGCTGCAGTGTGTGTGTGTGTGTGTGTGTGTGTGTAGCTGCAGTGTGTGTGTGTGTGTGTGTGTGTGTAGCTGCAGTGTGTGTGTGTGTGTGTGTGTGTGTGTGTGTGTGTGTGTGTGTGTGTGTGTGTGTGTGTGTGTGTGTGTGTGTGTGTGCGTGCGTGCGTGCCAAGGAGGAAAGACAAAGAATACTCTTTGACAAAGGGCTAGGAGCCCGAAACATGTTAGAGTACCTCTACTGCATCATGTGAACCCTGTGTGTCTTATTCCTCAATAAAGAAGCTTATTTTTATTGGACCTGATCTAGCCACCGTCACATCTTTTTTCTATATGCACCTCACATCAGTGCACTGCCTGCACGTCCACTCCAGGGATACACCATTCGCTATCTATCTTGCAGTCGCACGCTAAACACAGGACTTCTGGCAACATTGCCAAGTGTGAGTTCGCTTTATTATTTTTCTTCCATGGATGTTATCTAGTCTAGCTCCAGGGGAGTGTTATCATGCTTGGGATTACTAGCTGGGGTCCCAATGTTCATTTATTTTGAGCAGTGTGGACAACCTATGTTGTATTTCCCTATACCTCCCCATTATAGGAGAATTATTTGACTACATCTGCTGGATTATTGCCTGTGTTGATGAGGAAAGCGATATGAACTATTGGATTTATTACTGGACTAAATGATGTATGCATTTTCTCTGAGCACAGATACAGAGCTTGTCTCTAATATTGCCTGATGATCTTAGAGAAGCAATTGTTGCTGCCCATCAATCTGGGAAGGGTTATAAGGCCATTTCCAAACAATTTAAAGTCCATTATTCTACAGTGAGAAAGATTATTCAAAAGAGGAAAACATTCAAGATAGTTTCCAATGTTCCCAGGAGTGGACGTCCCAGCAAATTCATCCCAAGGTCAGACCGTGCAATGCTCAGAGAAATTGCAAAAAAACAAGAGTTACATCTCAGACTCTACAGGCCTCAGTTAGCATGTTAAATGTTAAAGTTCATGACAGTACAATTAGAAAAAGACTGAACAAGTATGGTTTGTTTCGAAGGGTTTCCAGGAGAAAGCCTTTTCTTTCTAAAAAGCACATGGCAGCACGGCTTAGGTTTGCAAAGTTGCATCTGAACAAACCACAAGACTTCTGGAACAATGTCCTTTGGACAGACGAGACCAAAGTGGAGATGTTTGGCCATAATGCACAGCACCACATTTGGTGAAAACCAAACACAGCATATCAGCACAAATACCTCATACCAACTGTCAAGCACGGTGGTGGAGGGGTGATGATTTGGGCTTGTTTTGCAGCCACAGGACCTGGGAACCTTCCAGTCATTGAGTCGACCATGAACTCCTTTGTATATCAAAGTATTCTAGAGTCAAATGTGAGGCCCATCTGTCCGACAGCTAAACTTGTCCGAAATTGGGTAATGCAACAGGAGAATGATCCCAAGCACACCAGCAACTCTACAACAGAATGGCTGAAAAAGAAAAGAATCAAGGTGTTGCAATGGCCCAGTCATATTGAAATGTTGTGGCGGGACCTTAAGAGAGCTGTGCATAAATAAATGCCCACAAACCTCAATTAACTGAAGCAACGTTGTAAAGAAGAGTGAGCCAAAATTCCTCCACAACGATGTGAGAGACTGATAAAGTCATACAGAAAACGATACCTTAAAGTTATTGCTGCTAAAGGTGGTTCTACAAGATATTGAATCATAAGGTATAGTTTTTCACACATGGCTTCTCCATTTTGGCTTTATTTTTGTTAAATAAATCATGACACTGTGTAATATGTAATGTGTTGTTCATCTGAGGTTGTATTTACCTAATTTTAAGACCTGCTAAGGAACAGATGATTGTTATGTCCTGATACAGTTAGGTCCGGAAGTAATTGGTCACTGATACAAGTTGTTATTTCGGCTGTGTACCAAAATAAATTCAAGTTACAGTTAATGAAAGTGGGCTCAAAGTGCAGTCTATCAGCTTTAATTTGAGGGTTTTAACATCCAAATTGGAGGAAGGGTGTAGGAATTACATCTCTAATATGTAGCCCCCTCTTTTTCAAGGGACCAAAAGTAATTGGACAACTGACTCAAAAGCTGATTTCATGGACAGGTGTAGGCTATTCCTTCATTATTTCATCAATTAAGCAGGTAAAAGGTCTGGAGTTGATTCCAGGTGTGGCATTCGCATTTGGAAGCTGTTGCTGTGAACCCACAACATGCGGTCAAAGGAGCTCTCAATGCAAGTGAAACAAGGCATCCTTAGGCTGCAAAAAAAATAAAAAATCCATCAGAGATAGCAGGAACATTAGGAGTGGCCAAATCAAGAGTTTGGTACATTGAGAGAAAAAAAAAAAAAAAAGCACTGGTGAGCTCTGCAACACACAAAGGCCTGGACGTCCACGGAAGACAACAGTGGTGGATGATCGTAGGATCCTTTCCATGGTAAAGAAAAATCCCTTCACAACATTCCAGCCAAGTGAAGAACACTCTCCAGGAGCTAGGCATATCATTATCCAAGTCTACCATGAAGAGAAGACTTCACCAGAGCAAATACAGAGGGTTCACCACAAGGTGCAAACCATTCATAAGCCTCAAAAATAGAAAGGCCAGATTAGACTTTGCCAAACAATATCTAAAAAAGCCAGCCCAGTTCTGGAACAGCATTCTTTGGACAGATGAAACTAAGATCAACCTGTACCAGAATGTTGGGAAGAAAAAAGTATGGAGAAGGCTTGGAACGGCTCATGATCCAAAGCATCCCACATCATCTGTAAAACACAGTGGAGGCATTGTGATGGCATGGGCATGCATGGCTTTTAATGGCACTGGGTCATTAGTGTTTATTGATGATGTGACAGAAGACAGAAGCAGTCGGATGAATTCTGAAGTGTATAGGGATATATTTGTCTGCTTGCTCAGATTCAGCCAAATTCAGCGAAGTTGATTGGACGGCGCTTCACTTTACAAATGGACAATGACCAAAAACATACTGCGAAAGCAACGCAGGAGTTTAAGGCAAAGAAGTGGAATATTCTGCAATGGCCGAGTCAATCACCTGATCTCAACCCGATCAAGCATGCATTTCACTTGCTGAAGACAAAACTTAAGGCAGAAAGACCTACGAACAAACAACAACTGAAGACAGCTGCAGTAAAGGTCTGGCAAAGCATCACAAAGGAGGAAACCCAGCGTTTGGTGATGTCCATGCGTTCCAGACTTCAAGCAGTCATTGGCTGCAAAGGATTCTCGACAAAGTATTAAAAATGAACATTTTGAGGTGCATGCTGGGAGGCAAAGAGCATGGCTGTCTAGACTGAGAGCTCTATGCCCCACTGCTGAACAATTTAATAAAAAAAACCTTTTAAAGCAGGCAAATAAGCCCAGAAAGTGCACCACAAGCGTAGCAATATAGGAGGATGGCGAAGAGACTGACAAAGACCCCGAAAAAAAAAGGGATTACCGGAATACTTTGGAAGTTCTATGAGAAGCAAACCGGGCCCTGCAATGGCACAGCTTTCAAATCAAGGATCTGACACTGAACATGACGGGGAAGAGGAGGAGAGTGACAACCCTGAATTGATGCCAGTTAGGGTCTGTGACTTTAATCGTCTTTATACAGACCTAAAAACGTTGCTGCAGGCAGAAATCAGGGAGTTAAAGAAAGAAGTGGGATCCCTGGGGGAGCGGACCGGCCATATTGAGAAGCAGCTGGACCTCAATATCAAAGCCACAAAGAAAGTGGACAAAAAAAACCACCGATCTCCAACATCAAATTAATGAGATTAGAGAGCGCCAGGACGACGCTGAAAACCGAGATCGGCGGAATAATGTGCGCATTAGAGGGGTCCCCGAGACAGAAGGTGACTGTGAAGCATACGTACTGCGTTGGATGGAGTCCCTGCTACCGGAGCTACCCAGGGAGCGACTGGAAATGGACCGCTGTCACCGGGCGCTGCGGTCGAGGCCCCTACAATCAGAGCAGCCGCGGGATATAATAGTGCGGCTGCATTATTATAGCACTAGGGAAGCTGTACTTCGCAAGACCCGAGCTAGCCCCGCACTGGACTTTGAGGGAGCTCGCCTGTTAATATTTCAGGACTTGTCCCCAACCATGCTGTTGCGACGCAGGAATCTAATCCCCATTACAAGGATCTTGCGAGACAAGGCCGTCCGGTACCGCTGGACCTTCCCATTCGGTCTGCTGGTGGTCCGGAATGGGAGGCCAGTCTCTATGAGGGACCTGAGGAGGGGGATGCCTTCTTGCAGAAGCTGGGGCTGAAGGAAAACCACCCGGCTGCAGCCGACGCAGAGGAAGCCCGGACCCCACATGGTCCACAGCGGGACGCTCCCCCCGGCCTGGTGTTAATAAAGATAAAGACTGAGGGAGAGGACGTGAGGTAGAGGGGTCGCCAATTTTAATGTCTCCCAGTTATCCAAGTTATTACACCCCCCAACAGACGATTAAAGTTGCCTTTACACCACGCTACACGCCGAGGAACCCCCACAGTAACGGGAGAAGAGGGGGACCGGCCCACCCATATGGACGCTGCAAGAACAAAGGGTACGTACCTGGGGCCCCGAATCGGAAGATGGCGGCTTCCACGAGGCTGATGGAGGCGCCTGCTGACACGCAAACCCCGGATATCCATGGAGCAGAGGAGGAGAGCATGCGCTTCCCTTCGATTCGGCGCGAAATGGGATCCAAGATGGCGGAGTCCGGTCATCCGGTGATGTCAGAGGGCGGAGCGGGAGCGGCCATCTCGGGGCAGGGACTCCTCTTCCGAAATGTTACTTTTATGTCTAAAGCACTTATTCCTATGATCTGTTATTTATTTGATTACCACATGTATTACTACTGTGAAGCGCTATGTACATTAATGGCGCTATATAAATAAAGACATACAATACAATACAATCTTGGAGGTGGTGGAAATGCCAATGATAGTGAGGGACAGCAGCCACCGGAAGTAGGGAGAGTGGCGGAGGCGGGCAGCAAAAGACAGCAACCGGACAGCAGCGCGAGCGGCAGAGGCGACAGCCCTGCACACCCCGGCCCTAATAAGCGGGGCAATAAGAAAGTGAATGGAATGGGCGGCAGGGGGCATAGAGAAGGGGCGTGGAAGAGTGGCAGCTAAGGGGAAACCAGGCAAAGGGGACAAATACCCAGTTGGTTGGCGCTAGGGGTGTGGGAGAGGGGGAGGGGCAAAGGCAAATCAGTAAGCAGGTAGGGGGTAAGTAGGTGATAGGGCCAAGGGAGGTAGGTAGGCAAAAGGAGACAATGGAGGTAAGGGATCTAAAAGAAAGGTGAATGGAGCCAGCGAAGGTAGGGGGAAGTTATAGAGACAGTGGAGGGAATAGGGCGAGGAAGTGAAGAGAAGGAGTAGAGGGGGGCTAGGTAAGTAATAGAAGGATGGGGGAAGTTATGCGAGAGGAGGAGAAGCAGAAAAGACAGGTGGCTTGGGGGGCGGGAGCAGTAGGAGGAGACGGGACACACGGAAGTTAAGGGAAGACAGAGGAGGTAAGTGATAGGAAATAGTGGGGTAGCAGCAGCAAGTGAGGAAAGAAGGAGGAGGGCAGGGTTAGGGATGAGCGAGTAGACAGGAGCGCTAATGATGGAGGTATAATGCAGAGTGAGTATGTGAAGTGCAGCGGGAAGGTGGAGGGCGGGGGGGGGGGGGGAGTTGGATGGGGAAGGTTCAGGGTTACCCCGAGAAGTGTTGCAGAAAACAAAGAAGCGGCAGGGAAACTAAATCCACGAGAGTGTGGATTCAGCTGACATCCCAGTGTGGACTCTGAAGGGACTGGTGGGGGTACCGAGTCTCAGCAAAAGAGAGGAAGAAGAAGGCAATCTCTGAAGTTGGGGGGGGGGGGGTCCGTTTGGCACAAAGATAGCAGAACGGGAGGGTGCTACAGTTAGCAAAAGGTTTTTTTTTCTGATTGCATGTGTTAAAGGCGGGGCGGGGGTATCACGACAGAGACCTGCTCCGCGGACCACATGGGCCTCATGCCTGAGCCGGGTGATATTCAGACCCACGGCTCTGGCAAAGTCCTTTGGGGTGGTGGGAGCAGGAGGGTGGGGGTGGCTCGAGGTGAGCGGTACCCCGCCCTGCCCCTCCGGCACCCAAAGGCGATTAACTCGTCCCCAGTTGGCTGGGCCAAGGATCTGAGGTCACTATACGTATGTTAATTATGTGGTTTTGTGTTTGTCTCTCCCCATGTTTCCTCATGTACTCCCCCAGCCCTAACCCTACCCAGGCTAAGGACACCCGAAAGGAGCGACGACTGTTGGAGCCACCTCACCACAATGAACCACACAGAGGCACAGTTAAGGTACACCGAGGCAGTATCTCAGCAACACCCTACAAATGAGTAAGGAAATAACGGTCATTTCACATAACGTGAAAGGCTTTAACAATCCCATCAAGAGGAAAATAGCATTCAAAGATTACATTCGCAAAAAGGCCGATATCGTCTTCCTACAAGAGACTCATTTCTCCCAAAACAATCACCCCAAATACCTAGATAAACCATTTTAGATCGTATTATCTGGCCTCGGCACCTGTTAAAAAAAGAGGGGTAGCAATCTTAATACATAATAGGCTATCGCTTCAAGTAGCCAAGACCTATGTAGACAAAGATGGGAGATATATCATATTAACAGGGACAATACAGGGTCGGCTGCTAACATTAGCTACAGTATACGCTCCATGTGAGCACACCCCAGAGTTCTTTATACAATTTTTCAAACTGCTACACAGCAAAGCACAGGGTAGTATTCTATTAGCGGGGGACTTCAATAGAACACTAGACCCAGACTTGGACAGATGCGCGGGGACTAACCAACCACAGAAACAGGACATACTAACAATCGCCCAGGGGATGAGGGATTGCCAATTAGTGGAGATCTGGAGGGAGCAGAATCCTATAGCGAGGGAATATACCTTCTTCTCACACCCCCATAACAGATACAGCAGGATAGATTACTTCCTGATATCAAACAGGGTGGTGGTCCCAGTGGTCTCCCCCGCACAGGGATTCATGACATCTCTTGGTCAGACCACGCACCGATAGAGCTGCGGTGCACACTGAGTTCGCTGGACAGACCCGGAGCGAACTGGAAACTGAATGAGCTCCTACTGAAAAACCCGGTAACCGAACGGGAGATAGGGGATAAACTAAAAGAATACTTCTAAATCAATGAGGGAAGTGTGTCCTCTCATTCGACACTATGGGAAGCCCATAAGGCGACGATGAGAGGGATTTTGATGAATTTGGCCGCCAAAAAAAAGAGAGAGAAAGAGACTAAGATATAAGAGCCGAGGGAGAGACTGGCACAACTCTCAGAGGCCCACATCGCCAATAAACAGGATGATATCCTGAAGGAGATATCGGACACCAAAATTAAACTCAATCTGTTGCTAACCTCCCAGGCCGAGAGAGAGTTGGCATGGTCAAGGCGCAAGTTTTATGAAAAAGCTTGCCAATAAGCTACGAAATAGGCTTCCAAATTACTGGATCTCATCGATTCGAACCCAGGGTGGGGACCTTACCTCCAATCCTAGAATGATCGCTGAGGAATTTAAACGATATTATGAAACTCTCTATGATGGAGACAAGGTCAGCCACACACAACAAACAGGAGAGAGACTTAAAGTCTTTTTAAAAGAGGCACGATTACCCAAATTGAGCAGAGGAGAGAGAGAAGCGCTACAGGGGGACTTTACCTCAGAAGAACTAGCTGAGGTAATAAAGTCACTTAAGCCAGCCAAGGCTCCAGGTCCGGATGGCTTCTCAAATCTATATTATAAAAAATACCTGAAAACTTTAGCCCCCCAACTACTGAAAGTATTCAATGAAATTCTCGCAGGGGCCTCCTTCCCAACTCAGATGCTCCAGGCTTCCATCTCACTGATCCATAAGACGGGTAAGGACCCGGCAGACTGTAAGAGCTACCGGCCCATCTCCCCGATTAATTCGGATGCAAAAATCTTCTCAACTTTTAGCCAACAGGGTGGGTAGCGTCCTTCCCGGACTAATACACCCGGATCAGGTGGCGTTTATCGGAGGCAGGCAAGCGGCAGACAATACCAGACTGATAATTGATCTGATTGATTTGGCCAAGAAACACAATATCCCGTCAATGGTATTGAGTCTGGACGCGGAGAAGGCCTTCGATAGAATAGACTGGCCCTACCTGAGGGAGGCTTTGAGAGCATTTGGCTGTGAAGGACGGATTCTCGAGGCCATCCTGGCATTATACAACGGCCCTACAGCTAGGGTCCGACACCAGGGCTTCCCCTCGGATCAATTTAAGATCTGTAGCGGGACAAGACAGGGGTGCCCCTTGTCCCGCTGTTATTCGCCCTGTGTATCGAACCTCTAGCAGCCCATATTCGCTTAAGCCCCGATATCTCAGGGATAGAGGTAAAGGACCAAGCTCATAAAGTAGCGCTGTATGCAGATGACGTGATCCTGACACTGTCTAAACCCCTCACCTCCCTGCCCAATGTCTTTGAGATTTTGGGAAAATGTAATCAAATTTCCGGGTTCAAAATCAGACCAGATCAGAAGCCCTCAACATAAATCTACCACGACCTGTAGAAAAATTGATAGAAATAAAATTCAATTTCAAATGGCAAGCCTCCTCTATCAAATACCTCTGGTTATATATTACCAGAGATTATAATTCACTCTATAAAGCAAATGACCCGAAATTGTTCAGGACTCTAAGGGGGGACCTCAGAGTATGGGCCGGTTATGGTATTTCATGGTTCGGGAGAATTCATAGTATTAAAATGAACCTCCTCCCCAGACCCTACCGGTACCGTTGGTTAACGCTGATGTCCTCTCTTTACAGTCTCGAATATTGAATTTTATTTGGAACAACAGAAGACCACGAATTGCGAAGAGCATATTGAAAAAGGCCAGTCACCAAAGGGGATTAGCGGTACCTTGCTTGTTGGCATATTACAAGGCAGCCCAATTGAGCCAAATTGTCCAGTGGCACGGAGACCCGTCTTTGCGGAGATGGGTGGCACTGGAGAGAGACTGCTGTGTACCAGTTGAGCTGCACGATTTAATCTGGCTTCCCAAACGCTGTGGAAACACAATAAAGATGCGTCTGCAGGCCATGGCGAACTCTCTAGCGGTATGGGAGAATTCCAAATTTAGACATACGCTTACCACCAAACAATCCCTGATGACCCCATTAGTCAAGAATCCAAATTTCACTCCGGGGATGCTTAGTAAAAACTTTTTAATTTGGTCTCAGTCAGGTTATAAACGACTCAAAGATCTGGAGGGGAGAAAATTTATTAAAACATTTGAGCAAATTAAATCGGAAAAAGGAGTACCAAACTCGGAACTATTCAGATACCTCCAGATCAGAGCTTTTTACAACAAATTCCCAATTTGACCCCCAAGAACGAATTTTGAGCAAATGTGTTCTAGAGGAACGGACACAAGGGGACTAACTTCTAGGATGTACATGGAAGTGATCTGTCCTGGAAAGACTGACAAACCCAGACTCAACTACATGACGAGATGGGAGACTGACTTAGGGGAGACACTAGAAGACGAAGACTGGGATCATATCCTTCAGGCTGCAGCCAAAAGCTCAGTCTGTGCCACGTTAAAGGAGAACGCATTTAAGGTCCTCATGCCTTGGTATCATACCCCACTTAAACTATCTAAATTTGTTAAAGCGTATTCGCCGCTCTGCCCAAAGCAGTGTGGGGAATCAGCGGATTTAAAACATATGCTGTGGTCTTGCCCGAGGGTGGTCCCGATTTGGGAAAACATTAGGGAATGGTTACAGAGGATCCTAAACTTGGAGATCCCCCTGGATCTGTGGCTGTTCCTTTTGGGCAGGCGAATCCAGGAATTGCCAAAAGCGGCACACTAGCTGGTTGCGCATTTCGCAACCGCCACACGATGTGAGATCACAGCAGTATGGAAACGAGATGAAATTCCAGTTATCCCCCGAATTCGGAATAGAATTTGGCACGTGTGGCAGATGGAACAGTTGACTAGTTGGATCAACGACTCTGGCTCAAATTTCCTAAAAGTATGGGTGCCATGGATTGACCAAACAGACATCCCAGGGGTAGATGCCGACACAATCCTGCATTAATAGAGTTGAATGCGTTCTCCGATGACGGGGCAGGACTTAGGCACTATCAATTAGGAGACAGGTAGGACAAGCCCTGAGACTAGAGGACAGGGCAGTGAAGCCTCCAATCCTAGGAAGGATACAGCCGCAAGGCTGAAATCAAGGATGCAACATCCATACAACAAGTTCAAGGCCGTCCCGCCACCCCCCCCCCTTTTTTTTCCTTCCTGTGTAAACCTACTGTTGTCTTGTCTAAGTCATGTGGGTTAGGTTTGTCAAGTCCAGTGTTTAAATGTTGTGAGTCCAAATTGACAAATGTTGGTGCTCTATCCCTGCACCGACGGGGATGGAGGCTGTACTTGTATGGGTAATGTGATACCAAACTATGGAATGTGGCACATTGTATGCTCTGTAAAACCCAATAAAAACTTAAGTTGAAAAAAAAAAATATGAACATTTTATTTATGACTAGCTGAGAGACCCGGCGTTGCCCGGGATGTAAATGCGTAATAGGTAGTATTATTTATAACTCGTGGAACAATAGGTGAGTATTTGTTGTAAAGGTTTCGGGGGGGGGGAGAAAGGGGAGCGGGGGGGGAGAAAGGGGAGCGGGGGGGGGGGAGAAAGGGGAGCGGGGGGGGGGAGAAAGGGGAGCGGGGGGGGGAGAAAGGGGAGCGGGGGGGAGAAAGGGGAGCGGGGGGGAGAAAGGGGAGCGGGGGGGGGGAGAAAGGGGAGCGGGGGGGGGAGAAAGGGGAGCGGGGGGGGGGAGAAAGGGGAGCGGGGGGGGGGGGGGAGAAAGGGGAGCGGGGGGGGGGGAGAAAGGGGAGCGGGGGGGGGAGAAAGGGGAGCGGGGGGGGGGAGAAAGGGGAGCGGGGGGGGGGGGAGAAAGGGGAGCGGGGGGGGAGAAAGGGGAGCGGGGGGGGAGAAAGGGGAGCGGGGGGGGAGAAAGGGGAGCGGGGGGGGGGAGAAAGGGGAGCGGGGGGGGAGAAAGGGGAGCGGGGGGGGGGGAGAAAGGGGAGCGGGGGGGGGGAGAAAGGGGAGCGGGGGGGAGAAAGGGGAGCGGGGGGGGAGAAAGGGGAGCGGGGGGGGGAGAAAGGGGAGCGGGGGGGGAGAAAGGGGAGCGGGGGGGAAAAAGGGGAGCAGGGGGGAGAAAGGGGAGCGGGGGGGGAGAAAGGGGAGCGGGGGGGGAGAAAGGGGAGCGGGGGGGGGAGAAAGGGGAGCGGGGGGGAGAAAGGGGAGCGGGGGGGGGAGAAAGGGGAGCGGGGGGGGGAGAAAGGGGAGCGGGGGGGGGGAGAAAGGGGAGCGGGGGGGGGGGAGAAAGGGGAGCGGGGGGGGGAGAAAGGGGAGCGGGGGGGGGGGGGAAAGGGGAGTGGGGGGGGGGGAAAGGGGAGTGGGGGGGGGTGGAGAGCGGTGGGCATATGTATTGTCATAATTTATGTATGGGCATTTCCCCCCCCCCCCCGTTCCCCGTGACTCCCCCCCCCCCCCGTTCCCTGTGACTCGCGCTCCCCCCCCCGGCGGCCGCTTGGTCCCCCGATGTGCCGTCCTGCTGAGTGAGGCGTGCAGGCGGCTGCAGGAAGCGCCCTGTGTGGGCCTAAGACTCACGCTCCCCCCCCCCCCCCCCCCCGGCGCCCGCTCGATGTGGCGTCTGGCTGAGCGGCGGTAGGAAGCGCCCTGTGTGGGCCTGAGGCTGAGGCGGGACGCGCAGTGGGCCTGAGGCTGAGGCGGGACGCGCAGTGGGCCTGAAGCTGAGGCGGGACGCGCAGTGGGCCTGAGGCTGAGGCGGGACGCGCAGTGGGCCTGAGGCTGAGGCGGGACGCGCAGTGGGCCTGAGGCTGAGGCGGGACGCGCAGTGGGCCTGAGGCTGAGGCGGGACGCACAGTGACTTACCTGAGCGGGTGGTAGCGCCGGGGAGGTAAGGGAGCGGCTGGGGTAGGAGGGCCGCGCTTCCCGTCCGGAGCCAGTGCAGGATGGCGCACGTGAGGGGGGGGGGAGGGGGGGCGGACAGAGGGTGTGTGTGTGTGTATAGAGCTGCTGTGTTGTGTGTGTGTGTGTGTGTATAGAGCTGCTGTGTTGTGTGTGTGTGTGTGTATAGAGCTGCTGTGTTGTGTGTGTGTGTGTATAGAGCTGCTGTGTTGTGTGTGTGTGTGTGTGTGTATAGAGCTGCTGTGTTGTGTGTGTGTGTGTATAGAGCTGCTGTGTTGTGTGTGTGTGTGTGTGTGTATAGAGCTGCTGTGTTGTGTGTGTGTGTGTGTATAGAGCTGCTGTGTTGTGTGTGTGTGTGTGTGTGTGTGTATAGAGCTGCTGTGTTGTGTGTGTGTGTGTGTATAGAGCTGCTGTGTTGTGTGTGTGTGTGTGTGTATAGAGCTGCTGTGTTGTGTGTGTGTGTGTGTGTATAGAGCTGCTGTGTTGTGTGTGTGTGTGTGTGTGTGTATAGAGCTGCTGTGTTGTGTGTGTGTGTGTGTGTATAGAGCTGCTGTGTTGTGTGTGTGTGTGTGTGTGTATAGAGCTGCTGTGTTGTGTGTGTGTGTGTGTGTGGGCCGTCACTCCGCCTCAGGCCAATGAGAGGTGTGCGGGGGCGGGCGACCCAAGGGACCAATGAGATTTCCCCTAGGGACACCGGACATCCAGGCAGGCAAACATACAGTGCTTTCACTAATATAGTATAAGATTGTGTTAATTTGTCCAATTACATTTGAGCCCCTGAAATAAGGGGCCTGTATGAAAATGGCTGCAATTCCTAAACGTTTCATACGATATTTTTGTTCAATCCCTTGAATTAAAGCTGAAAGTCTGCACTTCTATTGCATCTCGGTTGTTTCATTTCAAATCCACTGTGGTGGCGTACAGAGCCAAAATTATGAAAATTGTGTCAGTGTCCAATTATTTCCGGACCTAACTATGTAAAACCATAAAATTAAAAGAGGGTGTACTTTCTTTTTCACACAACTGTATATATGTGTAGCAGCAGCGCGTGAGCGCAGAGGGGGCGGTAGTGTGTGGATATAGATAGCTGCATTGTAAGTGTATAATAGAGATGCTTTAATATAGTTACCATATTTTAATTTAAAAAAAAAAATCTTTATAACTATACAAGATTGTCTATTTATTACTTTAAAAAAGAGCCTACATTTATCCTATAATAGTAAGAATCTCCTCAGAACAAGGCATTACTGGCCAATAATGTCCTGTTCTTTGAGGATTATTACTTAATTAATTACAAATGTGACATAGAATGTCAAAGACAATGAGACATTAATAAACATCACTGGTCTATTATTCACACAGTTTGGACAGCTTTTTTCAACTTTAGTGAAAACTCTTCCACTTCGGAGGGTTTATATACAGATGTATCTGTAACTTCCATGCATCTTGTTCACATATTTCATTACAAAATCTTCTAGTATATGTAATCTTGCAAACATTCCTTGTACCCCACACCCTACCCCCACCCAACCACTACACCGCCATTTTCAGAGCCACACAAAAATATACACTGCTATACCAATAATTATATATTAAAGGCAAGAACAATTAGTCACTTTGTACGGACCACCTTTTCTATCACACCATAAAATGCAACAAATGTTATTTTATTATTATGAAGCAATCCAATGTTGTTCTAACTTTAATAATCTAATCTTCAGCACATACAAAGAAACCTGGACTGATGTCAAGCAATGTTGTCAAGCAATGTTCTCAAACAAGGACAGCAGCCCAAGCAATTGCACCCTTTCAATGCTCCATCATACATACTGACAGGGCAGCCAACAGGGGGGGGACAGCCGGTGTTGGCATCCCGGGCCCCGTGGGTCAGGGGGCCCAGCCGATAAAAAAAACAAAATAAACCACAGTGAGCTGCAACTGGTCTCTCTGACACTGGGCCCAACGCAGTACCGCCAGCCACCGCAGCACTGCCGGACCCCCCGCAGTACCACCAGCCACCGCCCCCCCCCCACAGCAACCGGCCCTCTGCAGCCACCGGCACACCGCCTCCCCCCCAACCACCGGGCCTGACCTGAGACCATCCCCAAGGTAAGTCTGATTTTTATATGTAATGGGGGGGAGGGTGTTTGGGGTATTTTTTATATGTATTGGGGGGGGGTTGGGGTATTTTTTTATATGTATTGGGGGGGGTCGGGTACTTTTTATGTGTATTGGGGAGGTGGGGGTATTTTTTATATGTACTGTGAGGAACTCGCATATTTTAGCATTGTGTCCAGTATTTTTGGACACGCCACCTGGCAACCCTAGCCGCCATCCCACTCTCCCCCCCCCCCCCCCAGCCATCCTGCAGCCACCGGCCTCACGCCCTCCCCGTAGCAACGGCACCCCCTTCGCAGCCACCGGCCCTCCCGTAGCAATGGTCCCCCACTAGCAGCCACCGTCACCCCCTCTCCCCCCCCCATAAGCAGCCACCGGCCCATCCCGCAGCAACCGGGCCTGACTTGAGACCATCCACAAGGCAAGTCTGATTTTTATTTGTATGGGGGGTGTATTTTTTATATGTATTGGGGGGGTGGGTGTATATTTTTGTATGTATGGGGGGGGGGGTGTATTTGTATATGTATTTGGGGGGGTGGGGGTGTATTTTTATATTTATTGGGGGGTTATCTAAATATGCAGATATATAGTTTCTAAAATCCAAAACATCCTCTCACCAGCTGATTCCCAAGGTTAAATATCTCAAACTGAAGTGCAAACAAATTTGTTTTTGTCTACATTTGAATTTTTTTTTATCAAAGTCCATTCAGTCTTTTTCAGCAGCGACAACAAAAACTGTCATTGGTCCCAAAATGCTTATCCACTTTTTGTTCTTTAAAAAAAAAAACGACAAAACTGCCACATTCCAGCACTTTCATATACTTGGAAACTAGTATAAAAACCTCTAACCCCCTCACAGTATTATCTGGCAAAGATCCAACCATCAAAACGTTACTTTTTCGGTGAAAATAACAATTGTTCTACAAGTTCTCCAAACCCATAAACACTTAAAAATGCTGCAGTTATAGGAATGCCCCATTGTGAACACTACAATTCTGAGGGATGAATTAGCACACAATGGACTCACTTCCTGGACAGTGATAACTATCATAAACATCCTGTTACCTTGTTTCAATATGTTTACTGACAAGTATTGTGAAGAATGCCCAAAAAGTTACCGTCTATATATACTTAATATATATTTGTTATTTTTATTTTATAATCTCGCAAGAGTTGGGGTTAAAGCACCAACATGTGAAAAATCCTACATGTTTTTTTATTTTTTATTAAATAAATTAGTTCTGTAGTATTAAATACAGGCATACCCCGCATTAACGTACGCAATGGGACCGGAGCATGTATGTAAAGCGAAAATGTACTTAAAGTGAACCACTACCTTTTCCCACTTATCGATGCATGTACTGTACTGCAATCATTAAATACATGCATAACTGATGTAAATTACACATTTGTAACAGGCTCTATAGTCTCCCCGCTTGCGCACAGCTTCGGTACAGGTAGGGAGTTTGCCTATGGGCGATATGTACTTACTCGCGAGTGTACTTAAAGTGAGTGTACTTAAAGCGGGGTATGCCTGTACTGAACTTTTATTTAACTTCTGAGGCTTCGTCCATGGTTCTTGCTGGCGTGCGGAGGCGCGCTGAGGCTGAAGGAAAGCGGGTGCTTTCCCTGGCCTTAGACAGCGCGCCGTCCGTGGGCGTGTCGGGGGCGTGTCGGCGGGCCAGTGACGTCACGGAGCTGGTCCGCCCTCATTGGGCGAACCGCTCACGTGACCGGCCCTGCGCTCCGGCAAGCGGGAAAATTTTACATTTTCCTAAGACCTACGCTTCCGCAAGCGCGCGGAAGCGTAGGTGAGCCCCTACTAAAGCCGCTCTCATTGCGGCTGTAGGAGCTCGGTGCGGAGCGGAAGCGCGCTGCAAGCACTAAACATGGACGCGGCCTAATGCAATTTTTAATGATTAAGCATTATTTTGTTTTTTAATGTACTGATCCTTCTTTGGCTGCTAATGCAACTATTTAGAAAGTCGTATCTGCTTCCTTTTCAAACCGGCTGACACCTTTTGAGCTCTCCACTTTAGCAACACAGTATTACAAACAGATATGTTGCGGTGTTCCAAACAGCAGACTATTACTCCAGGGGAGCGCAATCTTTTTCCCCTGCCGGCTGTCCCCCTCTCCTCACCTTGGCTCTGGCGTCGTGATGTCACGTTGCCATGGGGACGCGTCACCAGAAGCCGTCTGAACCAAGGTAAGGAGAAGTTACAGAGGCCTTCGCCGCTTCACCGGCATTTAATTTAAATGCATTTGGGAAGCGCGCAGGCGTCAGTAAACCCTGCAGAGAATCTCACGCCCCCCAGTTTGCATACCCCTGTATTACTCTGAAAGCTGTAATTATGTGTTACACTTAGTAATATAAATGTTACATATCAGCTGCAGCATGTCACAGACTGCACACAAAGTTAGAAGCTGGCCATTTTGTTAGGCACACAATCAGGATTTTTACAGATTTAATAACAGGAGCCCCAATTGCCAGTTTAGGCAAGAATGTAGAACTATACATTGTCACATGCTTTATGTATACAAAGAGGGGGGGGGGGAGAGAAGTAGTTTTGCTGCTTTAAACTAAATGTAAAGCTGCAATCTTCTCTTACTTATTTTATTGGACTTTTGAAGAGCCATCTTTTGCAAGATCTCCATCTTATGCCAGGATACAAACAAGCTCTGGAGAGATTGCGTCCTTGAATACGGTCAACTCAGGAGGATCATGGGAGTGGGCAATATTGGTCACTGGGCAGCTGCCTCCTATTTAACCATTAGGTAATGTCATTAAAGACTGTCTGTCCATGAGTAAGGACATTGTCTGGAATCCATGTTTGATAATGACAAGGCTCCTCTTCATATAAAGGAATTGCATCATAGTGAAGTCCTGCACCCAGGAACCTCCCTGTTAAATAGGAAACCTCCCAGTTGTGAAACTTTGATTGCATTAAGGAAGTTGTAGTTTATTGCCAACACTCCAGCCCAGGCTGCACTTTTTTTCCTGGAATGAAACAAACCTTGTTTTCCAGGAGAGCAACGTGTCATTTCAAATGTAGCAGAAACCTGTGTGTTTTTTTAAGCTCTACACACTGCAGCCTAGCATGAGCATTTAGCACAGGGGTGTGCAACTCCAGTCCTCAAGAGCCACCAACAGGTCAGGTTAAGAATAGCCCTGATTCTGCATATTTCCTTAAGCATGGGAAACTCCTCCCCGCCCCCTTTCCCCCCAAAATACATCACCAACAAACTAAGGAGTGTAATAAGAACAAAATAATGTACATAAAGCAGTCCGAAATTTCAGTTACTGCATTAAAAGGTAGCAAAAAGCGATAGCCAATGAAAGTATAAAGATATTGCTAAATCAATAAGAGCACTTAAACAACCATATGCAACACTTTGCTTATAGCTGCAGAATTACCAATATATCACGGGTTAAATAATACCGCACACATTTCCCCGTCTGAAGCAGCAATCCTCAGCAAACGTTATTGTCATCTTCCCTGTACAGATAGCTCCAGTGCAGACCCCCTGTGCTCTCCTGTGTGCCCCAGCTTTGGACACTGGCAGGCATGATGCTGCCAAACTCACTGTTTTAGTTGGCAACAGTTTGTGGAAAATCAGAGGGGAACACATAACCCAGCATCTTCTGTGATTAAGAAAGCAGTGACTAAGGGGAACCGATGTGAGACCACACAAAACGATTCAGGATGAAGGCAATGACTGTTCTACAAGGGAAATCAACTACTGCAACAGTCCAGAGAAACCAAAAAGGTACATGGTAGGAAATGGCACAGGTATGTGAAATGAGCATCTAGTGAACTTGTTCCTAAACAAGCCATGCTCAGGTGCAGTGTTGGAGTTATACACGTTGGCTGATACAAGTGCCCCGAGCACAGTCCCTTACACTTCACAAGCCCTGCAATAACAAGGCAAAAACCTTGAATGGCCTTCAGTGGGACACCAATGGTTTTAGTGGATGTATTAGTGGATGTATTTATGTTTTATTATGTGCGAGTGCATATCACATTTGCAGAAGGTTTCACTTTCGCCTAGAATTAATGGCAACAAACTTAACTGGGGTCTAATGCGTAAAATTATTTTCATAAAATTTCCTTTAGCTGATCCTACTAAATAAGCGCTATGTACATTAATGGCGCTATATAAATAAAGACATACAATACAACCAAGATGTCTCTATACCTCGTTAGCAACGGGTAAGTGCAAATGAATGTATGCACCAATGTGTATTAATGAACAAATATGAAGGACCTAAGAAAGCATTAGGTGCAAGTTTTATTGGCATTAGTTACTGAGCTTTTTAGGTCCTAGAATAGAAATACATTGATGTGGGTATACTCTGTAGCGATGTATAATATACTGATACTTCAGCAGAGGGTGTGCTAGCTCATTTGCTCCCTTACTGCTTCAAAGTGTTTGAAGATGCTATTCTGCACCTATGAATTTCCCACCTTAATTTGCCAGTCATGTTTCCATCCAATTCTAGATCTATATATAAAGTTTATAGAACTAGAATTGGTGCGGTTATTGTAACGATAGCAAATGTAAATGTGTGAAAGAATGAGTCACAACATGTACTGTCTGTGAAAGTAAGTGTGTGTGCGCGCGTGCGTGATGCACGTCATAACATTTATAGGAGTGAGATCTCATGCACAAAGCAGCGGTAGTTCTAGCTATTTTAGGTCTGTGGTAGTGAATGAGCTTGCCGAGTATGTCAAACAGCTACTGTGGTTCTGTTAATGCCTGCGTGGTCCGTTTACCACTGCCAAGGAAAAAAACAAGACAGTGTAGCACACCAAAAATGACAAAACTTGTCAACAACAAAAAATTGACAGAAAAAAGTGTACAATGGCATGGTGCTATGAAAAAGCATGTCTGTCCAATCTGCACCAGGAGTAATCACACAGATCATGCACACCTCAAAATAGCATTTAAACTACTTTAAATATCGTAACTTTCTACGTTTGTAGCTCAAACATAGCAAACAGAAATGCCAAAAGTCTGAGTCCCATTGCCTCCGGTGATGAAGGGTCACACGTCTGACCTGAAACATTCTGCTGATGGACGACCACCCAACAACCATTTTTCGAGCTTGGACTTTGAAATTGTTTCGTGAATTGTCATTGTATATACTATTTTGAGGTGTGCACGGATTTTGTGACCTTTCTCCTGCTAAGAAAATGGAAAACGGTAGTGAAGACAGAGGTGCATCACAGGAGTCCCTCTGAGACTGCAGTGAAGATGGTAAAGACAGCAAATGGTAAAGCAATGGGTGTGCTTGGTGGATTTTTGCTTAACTATTGTGGGTGGCAGCATTTAGTCCAAAGGGTGAATAATTAATATCCAAAATCATCATTCATCTGCGCCACTCATTCTCTCTACCCTCCCCATTGCACAGGGACTCATATTTGCTCAAGCCAGTTCTGCTCATGTGAGGCTGTCAGGAGTCACATCTGAAAGCAAATATCTGGAAGGACGATTACTCAAGAGGCAAGAACAACTGTGTCTATTTCATCTCCAGTGACATTGCTCCCACATCGCTACCTCCCTGATCTCCCCTTCCCTGGGAAGGTGCCCCCGTCTCTCACACTTTGGGAGAGACTTTGGGGGTGACAGGAGAGAAATTCTTAGCTTACAAATAGTCCCCCCCCCCCTCCCCGTAGCAGGATCCATCCCTAGCATGTGACACGGTACCAGGTGTATCTTTTGGTTGATGGCACCCCCACCCCATGCATGTCCCACATGAGGTGACCACCAGGCCCTGCGCGCTTCCCCGCGGCTCCTTTACCTGCTCCACCCCAAGGAACTGGTAGAAGTTTTGCTGGATCTCCTCCACCAGGTCGAAGAGCTCCAGGTCCCCGTTGTCCCAGGCCCTGCAGGGGATCTGCCAGCAGCTCAGTAGTAACAGGGGCCAGAGGAGCCACGCACAGCCGCCGGGCACCCACATCCTGGGGAGGGGAGGCCTCGCAGGGAGCCGCGCTGATCTCCCCTCCGACTCTCGGCAGACGTGGCCGCCAGGCCCTGGACTCTGCTGCTGCAGCTGCTTACAACTTTGGCTGCCGGAGCCCAGCGTGGGAGAGAGGCGGGAGCGGAGACGTCACGTCTCCTAGGCAACGGCGGAGAGTCTCCGGCTGCCAGCAGACAAGGACAGACACTTCCGGAAACCGCGGCCACGTGTGCGAAGAAGGAGCGAGCGCGAGTTGTGGGAGGAAAGAGCGCGCGCGCACTCTGCTCTGCCTGTGTTTTCTGTCGCTCACAGTGCGCCCCTACAGGACCATGTGGGGATTGCACCACCAGTATGGTGCAGCTGAATGTTAAGAATGTTGGGTTTGTTACTGTATATAAAAGGTCGGAAAGAGAGAGAGAGAGAGATGGCAAGTTATCATTTCTGTTGTCCCCATACCGTACCCTGGCAACCCTGGAGGTCTCTTTCAAGGAGATTTGGGATTAAAAAAAAACAAAAAAACAGTTGATTTGGATGTGGGAATAATTTGTTATGAAGGGAGCAGAAAAATTGTCATTTCAGAATGAAATCGGGGAGTTTCTCATCAATAGGGGGAGTTGGTCAGTGTATTTTCACACATCTTCTATGCCATCACACATAGGACCGTAAATCAGACAGTATTACTGGATCTCGTGGGGTCAGAGAGTAGTTTCTGCGGCTGCTGAAGTAAATCAAAACTTACAATATATATATTTTTTTTTTTTCTACTGAAAATGTTTGCAAAAATTTGAACCATTCACCCAAATATTATTATTTTTTTGCACATCAGAAGTCAATTTGTAAATCTCAAATTCAGATTACATGTCCTTTTTATATATTGCCATTTTCACAAAATTCTGTAACATTGAGAGATTTGACAGTTTGCGAAAATGTAGATAAAATGCTAAACTATTATTTAAAAAACACAAGTTTCAAAACGTGTCGAAATAATTTCGGGAAGCATATTTAAAGACATTCGCACATCACTAGTCCACAGGAGCTGATAAGCAATGTATCAATGTAATTGGCTTTCTTAGGAAACTCAATCATCCTAAAAGTAACATTTGCACTCCTTTGCTTCCTGTGTAAAAAATGCATAAATTGCTATTTTTTTTGCCAGTCCGTTTAATCCTGTTAGTTGAAACAAAAAAGCATAAGGGAAGAAATTCTAGATCAACAATTTACCTATTTATACAACAGTTTACAAATAGTCTCACCACATAAGACATAAAACAAACTGTTTTTAAACACTGACAAGACTGTAACAATGGTATTCGGGACCAAGACAACATTTTTAAAACTTACAGTGACGGAGCTCCAGATCAGAACCAACGGTAACACCACCCTAACTCCTGTTACTTGTTTTATTTACCTGGGCATATGGTTTGACTCCCACTTAACATTCGGGAAGCACATTGATACCCTGACATCCAAAACCTATGCCAAGCTAGGTGTACTTTACAGGAACAAATCCTCCCTAAGTCTGCTGGTCAGAAAGCGTATCGCACAGCAGATGCTAATGCCAATTATCGACTATGGAGATATAGTATATGGCTCAGCACCCCAAACCCACCTTAGCAAACTTGATACCCTCTACAATTCAATACGCAGTTTTGTTCTCCAATGAAACTACAAACCCATCACTGCGAAATGCTCAAAGAACTAGACTGGTCATCACTTGAGTCTAGGCGCAAAGTTCATTTTTCCTGTCTTGCCTTCAAATACTTTCTGGGCAAGCTACCCATCTATCTGAACAAGCTCCTCACCCCTACCACATGCAGCACTTATCAACTGAGATCTGACTCTAAAAGACTGTTCATGGTCCCAAGGCTAAACAAAGTATCCGGCCGCTCCTCCTTCTCTTACCGTGCACCCCAAAACTGTAACAACCTACCGGAGACTCACATCCACCACCAGTTTAAGTTCTTTCAAAACCAAAGCTGTCTCACATTTTAATCCGGTCTGTAACTGTTACATACGCCCATAATATATATTATCTTTAAGTATGCATGCAATGTCTTGTATATAATGTATACCCTATTCACTTATGTAACCATGTATTATTTGTCATTTTAACTCCTATGCCCAGGACATACTTGAAAACGAATACTTGAAAACGAGAGGTAACTCTCAATGTATTACTTCCTGGTAAAATATTTTATGAATAAATAAATAATAAATAAGATATTATGTAAACATTCTAAAATTACTTCAAAGCACATGGTTCATATGGAGACATTAATGTTTTAAAACAAAAATGCTTACACTTGTCAGATTTTTCTTTTAGAGTAGTACCAAGTCTTTATATTGAGCCCATTAAATATGCCAGGACCATTAGTCAGGATATACTTGAAAACGAGTGGTAACTATCTATGTATTTCTTCCTTTTAAAATATTTTATAAATAAATACATTACAGTAGTTTCTTTTTGTCCATGGTGTACAGCTCCCAGATGTTCAGTTACCCATGTGCCCATTTTTCAGTCATGTGGAAGCGTCAGTCCGGATTTGTGAAACTCAGACTGTTTGTTTCGTGATTCGGCCAGACCCACTGGGCACTGAGACCAAGTCTGCACTACCTTCCTGGTGATACAAAAATGGGCATGGAATGCATCCTGATTGGTTGAGAGCAAGCACCTGTTTGGAAAATAGCTGTCAATCACCACTTGGATTAAGAAAATGGAGTCCCAAAATGCAGTGTGCTACACATCGCGCAACTTTAAGGGGCACCAATGTTTTAATCCTAGCAACGTGTGACTGATTAATATATGCAGGCCATGGGCCCGCTCTCCCTCGTCTTGGGCTATGGGCCCTCTTTCCTTCTGTCTGTTGTTGCAATCTCTTCCATCTCGGCACATTCAGACAAACGGTTGCCAGTATTAGGGGGTTCGCCGCGCTGCGCCGAGAGAAACACCTGCTCTCAAGAAAATTGAGAGCAGGATTCGCGACGGAGCGCTAGGCCACACCCCACAGCGGCTCAGCCAATGAGGGCAAACCTGCCGGGTGACGTCACGGCCACGCCCCGTCACGCACCCCCATCTTTCCCCCTGCACATGCCGCCAACATCGCAGGCGCGCGTGCAGCGCAGGCACTGGGGCCGTAGCCCAACATGCTCTGACCCAGGGGTGGCCTACTCCAGTCCCTTAGGGCCACCAACCGGATCTGGTTTTCAGGATATCCCAGCTTCAGTCGATGACTGAGCCGCCTGTGCTGAAGCAGGGATATCCTGAAAACCTGAACTGTTGGTAGCTTTAGACGACTGGAGTTGGCTACCCCTGCCCTCTCTCTGATCATCACCTCTTTCATCCTTGTTCCACCTCCTGCTCTCCCCTCTATTCCTAATCGCTATGTTCTTACACCACCGGGAAGCTGCCATTCGTACACACTTTTATATGTAGATTGCTAGAAATGAATGAATTACACATGTTGGATTTGTTATGGCCCATGAAAAGTCTGGCTGAGCTAGAACACAAATGCCTGTAATAAAGTCTCAATCTTAACATAAAGCATGAAATAGTGTCTCTAGCACTGAGTTAAAGCTTTGATGGTAAATTATTTATTTATATGACCCACTAATACTTTGACATCATTTCCCTGGCACATCATACATAATAGTTCAGTATCAGAAAAAAATTAGATCTTTTATTTCCACATAAATAACAGATTGATAAACCTACAAAGTTGTGACAAAATTCCCACTTTGCATTGAATCAAGGAATAATAACGAGCATTACCATAAAAAAATGTTCCTAAGGACCTCACTAGCATCCGCATCCTGCCTATTTGCATCTAAATTATATGTTTTAGATGTCTTATGCTTAACTGGTGCTGTCATTGACCACTGTTTAAAGCAGAACAGCACACAGTTCATGATTGGCAGCAATCCAAGCATGCAATTGTTTTTAATTTTCAACATAGGATTGAAGCAGGGGTTTCCGGAGCTGAACCCTGTTAATTTCAGCTCCGGAGACCCCCTGATTCCGGAGATACTTACCTCCATATGGGGTGCCAGTAGCCACTCTGCGCGGCTACCACTGTTCATGCAATGGTGCGCCCCGCGGGCCAATAGAAAGCCTTGACGTCATCTGGTGCGGCTTCCTATTGGCCCGCGTGATGTGGGAGCTTTAAACTTTGAAGAGGCACCCCCTTTGGAGGTCTATCTCAGGAATCAGGCGGTTGCCGGAGGTGAAATGAATGGGGTTCAGCTCCGGAGACCCCCTGCTTTAATCCTATTGTAGCCCACGTCCCCCTCTGGGCTCACCTTCGCTTCTCCCTTACCTCCGCTGCGGTCGGAGGGACTGCGGGGTGTGCGGGTACCACCGGAGTCCGCGGCGGCCCCGTGGTTAGACAGGAAGGTGGGGGCAGTGTGCAGGGAGCACTCCGTTGCTCCGGAGGCTCAGCGGCGGCCCGAACGCTAGGGTGCCGCCATCTTGTTTCTATTGCCCATGCGCAGTGGACAGTAACTGCGGCGGCCATTACATGGAGGGCTCCGTGCAGGGACTACAAGTCCCATGAGCCTTAGGGGGCGGGAGCATGTGACGCCTCACAGCCAATAGGGCACCAGTATTCCCTGCAGCAGGGAATAGATACATTTTGCGCGCTTCAGTCGGTACTGGGACAAGGTCAGGATAGGAGTTAGGTGCAGGGGTTCGTGACCCTCTGCACTAGGCCAGATTCCCCCTAGGCCCCGACTCACCTGTTCAGATTGTGATTGCTATAGGGACAGGCCCTTAGGTAGGGACCCCGCCCCATTAGCTTTGCTGCCCTGATAATTGTGGCCTGGGACCAGACCACCTCTCAAGATAGTGAGGTAGATAGAAGTGGGACACTCCAACGGGATACCACCGCACGTGGAGGTGGACTCATTGCTGTTAGCCCACGTCGCTGGATCAGACGTATCCTAGTTGTTAAATCGGCCGCACCAAGTACTGGAGTACTTGGCAGGTACATTCATCAAAGTGCACCAACATATACAGAACAGTGGCAGCGCTGACCACACAAAGGGTGGGGGGCTTTATCCTTGGGGACACTAAGGTGGTTGAGTGTCCAGGGGCTTCTAAGGTACGGTGGGCACTGTGGACAAGAGTGTGGGACCTTGGTGGGTGGTTACGGCCATGTCCGGCTGGCGGGTAGCTGTAACCAGTAGCAAATTCCTATATCTAGTCAACTGTTCTTTTATGTTATGCCAAGTGTGGTTACTGTGTGATCGTATATGCCTATATATGTATATGGGTCCTGTAATGGGCAAATCCATATAGTAGGATCCGTTACCGATGGAGGCGCTGTCGAAGATGGTTCCAGAATACACCACAGGCTCCCAGCAGCAGAGGCTCAGACCTCCTGTGAGCCACAGGTATCGCACCACACGTACACCGTAGACACATATCTCACAAAGGGTGGGGATACATGTTAAAAAATAAGAAAATAAAAAATGGCTTGGATTTCTACTGTAACATATCATTTGGTTTTATATGACAGAAAGGTCTCTCATTTTCAGGTTGATAGCCTTTGCCCCCTGTATATCTAATAACTCCCTATTCATTCTCAATTACAAAGCGCTGTGCTCCATTTTTTTGCCTTTCAATGCACCAAATCTTTCTGACTCACTTTGTAGACTTTGCCAGAATTTTGCCTTGACTGCTTAGCAGTATGTTGTGCATTCAGACAAACACTAGACCTTGAAAGGCACGTCATTTGTCTGTGATTTATTTAGGCTGTAACAGTGTTTTGCCGTTTCATAACCTTAGCTATAGTGTCTGTAATAACATCTTCAATATATCATACTTTTTTTTTGCCAAGAATTGTAATCACTATGGAGAATAAATACACAAAGAACTTAGAGAATTTATTTTTATTTAAACAAGATGTTTGCCGATTATTTATATTAATCACAGGCTTTCTGATTGTTCTACAATGGGCACAAATATCACACGTCCAAAAATGTAATGTCACTTGAAATCAGGTTACAAAAGATATTGATCACAAGATATGTATATTAATTCCATTTAAAAAATGCAAACATGTGTAATTGTTTTTTAAAAGATTTTCCTGTGTGTAAAAGAGCCGGCCTCAGGCTTTGCAGGGGCCCAAGGCGGCACGTGTGCAGCGGGGCCACCCCTTCAAAAAAAATGTTAAGGGGACTTACCTTGACGAGCGGAGCGGAGCCTCCTCCGGCAGCTTTGCTGCTTCATGACATCACAGCGACATGTGATGTCACTTTGCCATGGCAAAAAAAAAAAACACACACACAACAACAACACATACACACACACACAGAGACACACCTACTTCTGTCGGTGAGAAGCAGTCCTGTCGGTCCGGAGGCCCCACGCTCTCTTCTCCAGTCGGATGGAAGTTGGATCCCGACGCCGACAGGAGGAGGGAGAGGGAGCGCGGAGTCCCCGAAGGCGTGGGGCCCAAGATGGCCACCTTGCCCTAATGCCAGCAGCTAAGCAAGTGCCCAATGGAGCAATAAATATATTTTTTTCACTATATACTTTATTTTGTGCCGGTAACGTGACTGCCCCTGGTGATGTATGCGGATTATCCCCTCTTTGGAGACTATGGGTTCTGCAAGGTGTTTTGTCTAAAGTCGGTTAACTGTGTGGGCTCACTCAGGTTACTCCCCACCATGTGACGTATGATGTAAGGGATGCAAGGGTGTATATATAGCCCTCCCTTGTGTTCTAGAAGCAGATTAGTCAGAGTTCTGACTGGGATCCTTACTGTGAGTCCTGTAAATAGGTTTGTATGTATAGTCATGTGTATTAAGATGTGCCCTGTCACCGTTTGTTGTTTTCAGTTAGTTACGTGACCCTTAATATAGCACCTGTAAAAATCAGATCTGGGACCTTAGGTTGTGGAAGAGTAATGCCACTTGTCCTGGTCTCAACAGGTTGTCCTCAGGGCTGCAGACAGATCTCAGGGACCCAGGACTACAGCTATGATCCGGTGCCCCCCCCACCCATTGGCGGCAGTGTTGCAAGCCCCATTTCACAAATTGCGAGCCCCCTCTATTTCCCTCCCCTCAGTCTCACCTCTCACTCTCCCCCTCCATCAATGAAACCACTCCCACTCAATCCCTGCCACCCCCCACCTCACATGCATTTCTCTCCCCTGCGTCCCACTCTTATTCCCTCACTCCTCTCACACTCATTCCCTCCCCCTCACACAATTCCCCCCCAATAATATATACCAAAAGCCTCCACCCCCAATGAAAAAAAAAACACAACACAGACTTACCTTGTGGATGGTCAGGCTGTGCCCGGTGCCTGCAGGGAGCCCGGCCGGTGCTGCAAGTTGGGCACGACCTCTGGCGAGGCCCGGCTTCTGGTCCTCTTGTGGCCAGGCCTCTGCTCTCCCTCAGCTGCAGGCTTCTCTGTCCCACATTCTTCCAACGCTGATGCGCGTTTACTTCCGGTGCACTGATGTCATAGAGGCCCATCATGCCCCGGATGTCCCCCCCCCCTTCCTGTTGCGGCCCTGGTTGTCCCTACTGCAGCCTGACCTCCACTGTCCTCACAGAGTTGTTGACAGCCCATATTCATATAGTACCCACGTGTCAAGTGTAATGTATGTCAATACCTGTGTAGCTCTATAGATGCATGTCAAATAAAGCACCTTTTTCTATCTGCTGTGACAGGACGGCCTAGCAGAATGGTCAGGAAGACGCTAGACACAGTATGAAACTTTAAATATAGTGGTTTATTTATCCACCAACAAAATAACCATCAGGGTACTGCCCCTTTAAGGCAAAATAAAACGTGAAATAAATTCCTATTCCCATTAGGGAAACTAACTCAACTGCTTCAGCCCTATCTCCCGGGCAGCCAGCTACTCTGGTTATCCACCCCAAAACAAAAACTACATTCAATATTTCAGTACAAAAATAAAGTCTTATCTGTATTGTAGCTCCAACAGCAAACAGGAACGCTGGTTCCGGGGAGCAGGTTGTGTCCGCCTCATAGCAGTCTTTATCCTGGGATTGGGGCCCCAGCAGCAGAGCTCCTCGCAGGGCTGGGGTACCAGAGCAACAGCTAGGGTTCTTTCTAATTGGCAGAAGTCTCCCTATCTCCTTGGGGAGGGGGAAACTAACACACCTTGTGTAAGCCACTTCCTGCTTTTTTAAACCTGCAGTCTCTCAGGAATCCTGCTTAATTAGGCTGCAGGTGCATGCAGTTCTCCATAATTAGGTTAACTGGTTGAGTGCTGGAAGGTACACATATCCTCCAATCCAGCCTACTGAGTCAGTTACTCTGCCACACTGCTTATTCCCGCCCAGAGTGCACATACCCAGCACCCTGAACAGGCATGAGACTGAGCATATAGTAAAACTGTTGTGACCACATTTGTAGCCGGGCAAGGAGGGTTACATATGTAAAAAGAAAATTGCATGCGACTATATGTGTTATTTCAGGTGTCTAGGATTTATATGTGTAACCCTCCATGCCGGCTCTTTGGGAGTTTACATCGATGTCAGTGTTAGTGCTGCTCGGGATGCAATACCTTGGTCTGGGTGCTGGCTGGACGTTGGTATACAATGATGGATGCCAGGAACTTTATTAATTCAAAACGGCAGTATATTATGTGCCATACACAGTCTCACATGTAATATACCTCTGTATATATCCTCTTGTATTTCCAGAAATATGTCTTTGGCTTATGCTGTTTACATGGCTTCCCTAGCTGGCCCCCATCTCGGCCCACTTGGAAGGTACTGAGGCTTTGTATAGCGGGGTCTGCTTGTGGAATCCCTCTGCTCTATAGCCCTAGCACTGCTCCATATCCATGGAGCCCCTGGCAGGCCTAGTACTACTCCCTCTGGGATCGGCCCCCTCTCATCAGGGCGACGTGCCACTGTGTGACCTACTAGAGAGAGCCAGTAAGGGACATGTGGGGTGTCCCACTATACCTTGGGACTATGGCTTGTGAAGCTCCCTGTTGTCATAGCCGGTCTCTCATGATTTCTTGGGAGTAATGCCAGGCCATCTTGGTGGGACTCTAACTACACGGGGTACTTTCCCTAACTGAAAATAATAGAGGATGGGGAACCTATCCTAAAAATAGGGGCTTACATAACTATTCACAATGAGATCCCACTTCTTCTGCTCCTCCAGGGATCTGCTCTTCCAGAAGCTTCCACACCCCCAACCCCCTAAATTTGTAGCCTAGAATGATGTCACTGTATCCAGGCACAAATGGGCGTGGCTTACCTTCTGCTGAGCCACGTCAGCATCATGTGATCCAACACAGTTTACTTCTAAAGGCCCTAATAATCCCAAAGGGAGGTTACACTTTCCCATGATTAAAATAGATGTCCCCAACATCCTATAACCAGATCAGGGATACCCTTCAACATAGCAGGATATACATCCCCGTACATAATACATTGTGACAGGTTCATGCATTTCTTTTTTTCATGTATATAACGACAGTAATGGTATGGTTCTGTGACCATCCTGGCACAGCGCTCAGTACATAACACTAGCACAGGTAATATAAATAAAATATATTGACCTTTTCTTGCATAAGACCTGTAAGCGCCAGTATATGTTTATATAAAAAAATATAACGCTAACTGCTGAATTTGGAGTGCTGCTTTTTCTTCTTACTTATTACCATATATATGTGTGTGTGTGTGTGTGTGTGTGTGTGTGTGTGTGTGTGTGTGTGTGTGTGTGTGTGTGTGTGTGTGTGTGTGTGTGTGTGTGTGTGTGTGTGTGTGTGTGTGTGTGTGTGTGTGTGAATAATATCAGGAATTGAATTTGCATACAAAAAATACAAAATAAATAAATATATATATTTTTTTATATATAATGTATAGCCATAGTTTGACAAGAATGCCTGCAGTATATATAAATACAGTGTGTATATGTGTGTATGTATATATATATATAAAATAAATAGTGAGGCACTACTGCCATCTCAGAGGTGGAGGACAAAAGAACGGGCAAATAATAGGTGTGAACACTAATAAAGTATGTAACGATCTATTATTCGTGTTTTCTTGTGCTAGGGCACGGCAAGACTGTAGACAACCCTTTTTCATTTACTGAACAGCTCGATGTTGCTAGAAGCGTTATGTCAGACACACGGACAAAAAGTCCTAGATATCCCCACAGAGCAGGACAAAGTTAGCTTTCCCCTGATGAAGTCTTTTTCAAGACGATACGCGTAGGGTGGAGGCTGGAATAGCATTTCCTTAAGGTCTCCCTGACTCTGAGTTCTTAGCTCTATCTGGCAATATTGGTTTAGTATTAGCTGGACAGTGTATGCCGATTCCTCCCATCAACGGATACAACAACGTGCTGACGTTATACTCGCAATCCTGCGAGACTGGAGGGATAGCTAGGACAACACTGGAGGCAGCTGCAGACACATCTGAGCCTGTGCGGAGTATCGGCGTTCCCCGTGGAGCCAGAACCAACTAGCCGCCATACAGATCAGCAGTGAGGAGAGGATCTTGATATCCTACATGCCTGTTTTATCTGCTACTTTGTAAGTAGCCTTTTGTCTTTTGCGCATTCTGAAGAATACAAGCATACTTCACCATATTTTGCTTCTTTTTTATTATTTCAGATTCATCTCCATTGGTTTCGTCCATATGCTATTAATTCTTCCCTGATACTTTGCAACAGTTTTCACTTATCACTATTTGCTCCTGTGTTTTTTCTCCCCTTTCTATATTTCCATTACTAATGTGTATAGTATTAACTTATTGGCAGCATTTAATGGTACATTGTCTGATTATAGTGTTTTAATTGCGCACTTAGTTATTCTATATATATATATATATATATATATATATATATATACTACTGCCATCTCAGAGGTGGAGGACAAAAGAACGGGCGAATAATAGGTGTGAACACTAATAAAGTATATAACGATTTATTATTTGTGTTTTCTAGTGCTAGGGCACGGCAAGACTGTAGACAACCCTTTTTCATTTACTGAACAGCTCGATGTTGCTAGAAGCGTTATGTCAGACACACGGACAAAAAGTCCTAGATATCCCCACAGAGCAGTACAAAGTTAGCTTTGTAGAAGCGTTACATGACGCACCGCACACACACACACATTAGAATAAGCTTGGGAAATGCTGATTGCCTTTCACACCAGGTCCTTTAGGATTTTGCTTGGGGTTTCAATAGTTTTGCCCGATTTTCACTTTCTTAAATAGCCCCCATCGATTACATTTTTTTTTTTTAATAGGAATGGTTCTCCTTCATGTATGTATGTCTTTATTTATATAGCGCAATTAATGTACATAGCGCTTCACAGCAGTAATACATGTGACGCCCCCTCACCCCCCAGACCTTTCTATATGACCCCACCGCCTTTTGCTGCTCGTGCCGCTGAGATATTTCTGTCAGAGAGAGAGAGAGAGAGGCAGACACAAATGCTTGCTCTAATATTGTATGAGAAAACTTTTAGTAAATTGCGTTCTGAAAACAGCTGCAACATTTCGAGAAAATTCAGCAAGGGCATCAGTTTCCAGTGTTTGCGTATGACCCCCATAATGTCCCTGCACACGTCAATATCTAAGTATGGGCTTGATCAGTGATCACTATGGGCAGAAATGCATGAAGCCGCTTTCACAGAATTGCTAAATCAGCCTATTAGTAGAAGCAGCAGACAAAAGGTTAATTGGCCCAATACTCAGAAATTGCTGGAAGATTTAATGAGATTATTGCTGCACATATCAATGCTAGGGTTAATTAGCCCAGCAGCTGGCCTAGTAATAACCTATGACAGCGCGAGAGTTTATTAGCGTTAGCACACTACTCCTAATAACAATAAAATAGTAATCACAACCCATAAAATGGGTTAATCAGTTTTCTACTACTACTCCTTCACGTAGCCATAAAGTCACCTTTAAATTAACTAACTAAGGAACTAACTCATTATCCTGCTACCCTTAGTAACAGATCAAGGGGCGCTTCCTTCTAATCTTCAGACTGCAAAACTAGTGCAAGGAAAACCCCACCACATTCACTAAAGGAAAAAGTCCCCATTGTGTGTGTTTTTAAATGTTCCTCTAGAACAGGGGTGAGCAACTCCAGTCCTCAAGGCCATCAACAAGTCAGGTTTTCAGGATATCCCTGCTTCAGTCAAAGACTGAGACAGCTATTGAGCCACCTTTGCTGAAGCAGGGATTTCCTGAAATCCTGACCTGTTGGTGTCCCATGAGGACTGGAGTTGCTCACCCCTGCTCTAGAGCAGGACTGCGCAAATTTTAGTCTGCCCCCCCCCCCCTCCCCACCTGCTCTCCCCCTCTGCCTGCTCCTCTCTTACCTTTTGTCCGGCTTCATCTGACGTCACGACATCATGTGACGTCAACGTGGCATCATGTGACCCCCATGGCGTTATTTGACACCACATTGCCATTGCGACGCGTCTCTAGAAGCCGCCTGGAACAAGGGAAATGAGGCATACAGAGGCCTCACGTGCAACCCCGGCCTTTAATTTAAATGCTTTAGAGAAGAGCGCGAGGCCTCTGTAAGCTCTGCGCCCCCCCAGACCATTTCACGACCCCCAGTTTGCGCTCCCCTGCTCTAGAGCGTAAGCTGTCACAAGCAGGGCCCTCATTGCCTTCTGTATCTGTTTGTTTGTCCTTACTTATATGAGTACTTCAGAATTAGGTGATACCTTTTTTTATTTGGACTAACAATTGACATGTAAGACAAGAGTTAGGGAGTTCGCTCTGCCACAAGTCGGCAATACCGCTTATTTGTATGTAACTTTGCTTATGTAATTTACGTCTCTCTGTACCGCACTGCAGAATATGTCGGCGTGTTACAAATAAACAACAATAATAATGAAATGTAATTGTTCCATAAATGTGGTGCTATTTTTGCACCTCTTGTAACCCCAGATGTGCTTATGGGAGACTGACAAATCCCTTCCAGAGCGTACATGTAGCAGTTACAGGCTGCAAAAACAGGGCAACATTGACACAATACTGCACTGTCTTTATCAAACCAGGAAACTCCATCGGTTTGAATGGAAATGTTTTTCTTCAAATCTGGCGTATAATATTGCACCCCCATGTTTCAGCGGGGAGGCAATGATACATGTTTTATGATATAAAAGTGGTATTTATTTTTTATCAGTCGGCAAATCTTGCGGAACAAAAAAAAAAACACTGCACCAGATTTATCAATTAAGAAAACCCCACTGGTTTCAATGGTGAGACTGTTTGCGTAGAAATCTGGTACTGTTTCTTGTCCCAGTTTTGCAGGAGGGAGATTGTTATAAATAACCTTCCCCTGTCTCCCTCCCCCCCCCCCCCATTTATTTCAAAGGAATTTTTTTTTGTTTCTTGATCCATCTAGTGCTGCATTATTACACCCGTTTTGCAGCCAGGGGAATGCAGTAAATTGCCGCCCAAAATGTCGTTTGTGTTTAGTTTTTAAAGTGCTGTACATACAGGCAAATTGTTAATCCAGTTTTGTTTTCATTTGTTGTGTTATGTAAATCAGGGGGGCACCTCCAGCCCTCAAGGGCTATCAACAGGCTAGGTATTAGGGATATCCCTGCTTCAGCACAGGCAACTCAATTGATTGAGTCTCCTGTACTGAAGCAGGAATATCCTGAAAACCTGACCTGTTGGTGGCCCTTGACGACTGGAGTTGGCCACCTTTGGTGTAATTCATTGGCTCAAGAGATGTTGGGGCCGATGTACTAAGATTGTATTTTAATTATTTTATGTGTCAACATTTTAGTGTTACAAAAATAATACAAGCCTCCATGTGCGCCGATGTATGAAGGCCTATTATTTTGGGCGCGTCCCTTGTGTTGAATACCTGTTTGATACCATTTAAAATAAAACAGAATAAAGTTTATTTATTTTTATTTTTTTTCATTTTAACTGGTGTTAGTAAATATAAACGATTCATGTAATATTTGTAGTAGACATGCTGGGAAAATAGTACATTTTGTTAACCTATATAATCAAACATCCACTCGGTGTTCATTACATTTTTGGGTTGATACATGGCAACTTAATTCTGTATGTAGCCTATGTCCCCACCCCCCTCTGGGAGATTTAGTCATGGCTATTGCTAGGTGTAGTGCTGGTTACCTGTCTGGCACAGGAGAGCGGAGGTACCCGCGATGTAGTGGGGGAAGACAGGCAGACTTTTAGGGATTCCTCCAGTTCTCTTCTTGGCGCCACCAGACATAGGGGGCTTCAGCAAGGCTGAAGGGGGTCCCCGCTGTGAAAGTCCTTACTGTAATACTCCCTCCACACATACTGCATCGGAACCAGACATATAAATGAGGATGATCTTTATTATAGCAGCCACTGCGATGTTGTTACAGCGAATGCTTTAGTTGGTAAAGTAGATCCCTGGCTTCTCGATGGTCCTGGCCTGCAGGTGAGGCCTCTGAGGTAGATTAGTGCCTCAGCCCATGAGGGACTGAGAACATGTCTCACTCCCGGCCGGGAGGAGAGGAAGAGCTCCTACCCCAAGAAGGGATAGTTTGGAACCCCAAATCACTAACTGCTCCTACCCCAAGCAGGGGTAGGCTAGAACTGAAAGGCTCACCCCTAAGGGGGTGAACTTCATACTATAATTTAGGACTTCCTTCTTGTAGATCAAAGAGGGAGGGCCCAGCACATGCACCACCACTCATGTCACTCAGGAAGTCAGCAGGAGGAGGGGGAAAACCCCATAGGACAGCCTGTCACTGTCTGTGTCTTACTAGAACTTACACGACAGGGTAGGTAGAGAGCTAGCAGGACCAGCCACCTCTATATGTGTTAACACTAGTAAGAGTCAGACCATTATAAGAGCAGTTCATGCACATGTGTAAACAAACAATTATAAGCCCTCTTAAAAGCGCTGACCTACACACAAACAATTGTGAAAAAGTGATAACAAAATATGTGATTAACAATAAATTGATATATAAATAAATAAAGCAGCCTAATGGAACAAAAAAACAACAGACTATTCCAAATCTGTAAATACAAATAAACATACAAATTAATCGTTCCTGGCGCTGTGAAAAAAGTCCAAAATACCAAAATACCGTGAACCAACAAGGCAGTCTCTAGTACAGGCTTCCTTAGCCAGATTGATGGTCTTGATAGTGGTTTGTCAGACAGGGGTGTTGTCTTTTAATGATGTTCTGTTGCCTCTGAAATTACAGAAAAAACAGCAGGGCACGCCAATAGCGTAGTATGTTTCATCAATTGTCCCCTATCTAAAACCCTGAAATCCTACTTACAGGATAAGGGCTCGCAAAGTACAGTGGAGAGAATCTGTGCCACAAGTCCCTTCTCCTCAGATCGTCTCATGGATCCCACGTGGTCTGGTCTGCAGGAGTCTCCCTCACTCAGCAGTGATGTCGATAGAGATAATTCACTCCAACGCTCCCACAGGTGTAGGTGTGGGGGGGGGGGGGGGAAGGGTGTGGAATATGAAACAATACTAGTGTGATAACGTACAGGATTTAATGACACAAGTAAAACATTAAAATCACACTTACATAAAAACAGGGTATCAAATACAGCTCACAATGCCGTCCGCAACCTGCACAGCTCCTAATGCCGCCGAGGAGAGGATCGCCGCATGCTACACTCGATCCCGGAAATCTTGCACACGGCCGCGCTCCTCCTCTTCCTCCGGGGTACCGGCCACCCTCCTCCTCCACCTCGGGCTCCTCAGCGGAGAGGCTGAGACGCTTCGGTGAGGAGGTGCTGTGCCTCTCGCGGAGAGAGGTGGAGACAGCCGGAGGAGCGGCCTCTGGGACGGGGAGCGGCCTGTGTGAGGGGAGAGCCGCAGAGAGCGTGCTCTGTGTGTGTGTGGGGGGGGATAAGCGGGGGGGGGGGTGAGCGGGGGGGAGAGTGGAGGGGAGGGGGAGAGAGGGGGGGAGAGGGGGGTGAGCGGGGGGGAGAGTGGGGGGTAGAGGGGGGTGAGCGGGCGGGGGGGGAGAGCGGGGGGACGGGGGGGTGAGCGGGTGGGGGGTGAGGGAGAGCGCCGGGTGAGGGAGTGGCCTATGGGTGGTGAGAGCTGTGGGGAGCGCTCTCGGGGCTCTCGGGGCTCCATGATACTAGGGTATCATGCACATGTGTGTTTTAAAAAATAAATAAAAATATATCAGTTCTATAGTATTAGATAATACTTGGTAAAAAAATGTTTAATTCAACTCAGTGCCATTTTTTTTATAAGATTTAATATACTGAGCATCTCTTTATTTCTATAGCAGGTTTAAGCCAACTTTCCCAGCACTGCAAGATCTTTGCAACATTTTCCTGCTTGTGATAATTTGTTGCCAATGTTCCCGGAAGTTTGAGCTGCAAACTGTAACAATAGATAATGTTACCTTTGTAATATAAGAATACATTGTAGCTGCTGTGTTACACTGACCAAAGGATTTATTTGAAACTGAAAGCAGCCATTTAGTGAACCCTGGGAAGCAGGATCTTTGCTGATCGATCACGGGAGAACAAATCGATTGACACCTTAGGTGATTAGTTTTCAATAAAGGTGACCAAAGGCTGCATATAATAAAACTACATGATTTTTTAATGTGCCGCTTGGATTGTCTCTTTAACATCTGTATAGTCCCTTCTCTCGCACTCCATCCTGTGCCCCAATTTCCAGCAGTCCCCCTCCCCCACTTAACAACCTCGGGCCCTGGTGTAGAATTTTGTCCTGGGCCCCGGGAATGCTGGTGGTTCCATTTACATGAGCACAGTAAATCAACCATTGTCAAAAAAGGATTGACTTGGAAATGTGTGCTTTCTTTTACTATTGCATTCATATATTACCTCCATAGATGTTTAGCAGGAAGAAATTAATCTGTATGTCTGTGCATTTCTTATTTGCACTGCCCAGTAAGTTTTCACAGTAAGAATGTAAAGTACAACAAGTGCAGCCAGTTTCAGCTGTTACGTGGTCGTTCTATATAGAGCTCACATCCTCTTCAGCCCACATGTTTAATAATATATATTCTTCTATAGCACTCACAGTGTACACAGACTACAGTGCAATAGAATACAATAAGTCCCTGCCCCCCATAGCGCTTACAATCTAATTGTAGTGCCTGAGGCACAAGGAGATAAAGCAACTTGCCCCAGGTCACCAGGAGCTGACACCAGGATTTGAACTAGGCTCACTAGCTTCAAAGTCCATGTCATTGTTTTCAGAGCCAGTGCCTTTGGTCACTGAGCCCCTCCTTCAGCCCTCTTTTGTGCTGCTTCCATTTTCCATCTTTTAGATGGTAAGCTCCATGGGACTGCCTGACCCATTGTGTAATCATGTGTTAATTTATGTTATTCTGTTTGTTCTGCTTTCGATTGTTTTTCACCCCCATTGTGCTTCTCTGGAGACCATGTTGGCACATTCTAAATAAATAACACTGAAAACAATATGGATGGTAAAGATGTATTGCTATTAGTTTTTTTTTTTTTAATATATATTATTAAAATTGTAACATTTCTTAATATTGTTGCTAACCATGCCAAGGTAAATGATAGGACTACAATTAATAATTTTTCTATGACCATTACCAATAAAATAACTTCATTATGCCACTTCCAAGATGAAACAATGAATTAACCTATAAACAAGCTTAATGGGGACATTACTGCCACTTGTAGTAAAAGTGCTAATTAAACAAATGCTGCTACTCAAAGGGAAATCATTAATTAGCCATACTAGTGCCAACAGTGAGATGATTTATGTATTTCCCAGTGACTAGATGCTGAAGATGAAACAAGTCACATATTAACAATCAGATGGGCATGGTATTTATATGAATTTACATGTATTTTGAATATTTTGCACACTTCTCCCTTTAAGAATGTCATGTCATAATTTTGGGGGGTTGAAGAGACACATCTGACAAAGTAAGTGCTTCAGCTGTCTTCCACACTACCACAGTGATTGTGCCTTCGTTCTGCATTATACCAGTTCCAGCTTTGGCCTTCTGCCCAAAGACAAATGCATTAGTTGTCCTACTCCTTTCCTTTATTGTATACAGCATGAAGGATGGGGGGCATACTTGTACTCTTTCTAATTATCAATTGACATTGTAGTTAATTAAGGACTCATTTGTTTCAATTCTTTTGCCACTATGCTATCCAGTTTAGTAGGAGAGCTCATATAGACTATTTTACAAGCTACAGAAAAGTATTACAAAGATATAAACTATCATATAAATATCGATTACTAACTGTGGTCATATTACAGGTCATTTTAACAGCACCTGTGTCCTGTGGAGGGTCTCAGGTTTTAGAAGTCCTCTAAACAGCCTTGGAAGGTATTTGTAAAGTATCTTCTTGGATGCCTTAGGCGTATTATCCTTGTGTTGATAAAATTGGTTTGCATTTACAAATATACCCACTCCAATTAGGAGCGCCGGTTACAATTCTTTTTTCCTAGATTAATTAAAAACCTATTTAACTTGCCATTGTCCATACGTCCCTTGTGTTCTGGGTCAGGCTGCTGGTACGCATGGTTCCAGCGTTCATAACAAGGACCAATTTATTTTCATTTTCACAAGATAAAAATAAGTAAAGACAATTATTTTAGGAGTGATTGAATCTTTCAAAGGAAGCTAATTACATTGATATTTTGACCCGCTAAGTAGAACTGCCCCTTTAATAAGGAACAAAAACATCTGCCTGACACAAGAAGGGACTGGAGGTCAGCAGTATAGGAAGAACTGTAGGAAGAGGAGAGTGGGGGCGTTAGATGGGGAGTGAAGGAGCAATTCTTTGAGATGGTTCAGATGTCAGTTTTGATTGGAATGTAACGTTGTGGACAGGTTCCCATAGGCTTCACTGGAGGCCCAGTATCATCTTTACATATCCAGGGCAGGGATATAAGACTCATGAGGATAGTGACTGGCCTGATAAAGCAGTTGCCAAAGTTCCCGCCCAAGACTATTGCAAAGACGTGTGTTCACTGTCATGCGAGGTCGAGTAATATCAGGGACTGTGCGCTTCATTGGTCTACATTCATTTATGGGCATTAATGGTCTTGAAATGTCCAGTGCTTTAAATCAGTAACACCTAAAAGACTAAAATAAGTCTAATTAAAATAAAATTAGCCTGTAATGGTAATTACAACAGTGCATTGCAAGATTATTAATGGTAACTATGCTTCATATGCCTTCAACTACTCCAGCTGTGGAATTATTTACTCTATTTTGAAGGTATTACAATCCCTCCTAATACCAAAATGCACTAATGACAGTGACATCTATAAATAGTTTAATTTGGGCAAGTTTTTTTTAACCTCAATCTGAAACCTATAGGTATTTTAAAAATAATGCATGTTCAAATTAATGACATTGTTATTTTTGCCACAAGTCTAGAAGACCTCCAACAACAAATCAGAGAACTCGCCAAAGCAAATAAGAATGTGGGCCTACATCTGAATCACAGCAAGACCAAAGTGATGTTCAACAAATGTATCAACTCAACTCTTCAAAGATTGAAATAGATGGAATAGAACCAGAAGAAGTTGAAGACTATGTTTACCTTAGCCAGCAAGTACCAATGGATGGGAACCTTTCAAATGAAATCAATAAGGAAGATGGGATGGAGCACATTTTGAAGAAACAAGGAAACCTTTCAAAGGGAACCTTTTACTGTGCCTCAAAAGGAAAGTGTTTGACTAGGGTATTCTGCCTGTGCTCACGTATGGATGTGAACGTTGGACCCTAAATGCGAAGACAACTCAAAGAAGTATGGAGAGATGTACAGTATGCTGGGTATTACCCGAAGAGACCCGAAAAAGAATGAATGGGTTTGGAAGCAAACAAAAGTCTGTGATATCATCCCATGGGTGTAGAAAGTAGAATAGCAGCGGGCCAGACATATTGCAAGAAAAAAATTACCGTCTTGGGACAAAGATGGTACTCAACTGGATTCCAAGAGATATGAAAAGACAAAGAAGATGTCAAAAGTAAGATGGGAGGATGAAATCAGAAAAGTTGTTGGAGCAACATGGAGAAGTGAGGCTTGCAACCGGGTCATGGAAAAATGCCTGGTGTCTGGTTGCCCCGATGCTTTAAATTTAGCCTCTGGCTCCTTTGATGCAGCACAGCGCTGATTAACATGTCTGCCACTGCCGCAAATGGGAACCGCGCTCCCCGTCATGCTTTACGAGTGCAACCAAAAAGCAGGATGGGGCGCACTATGTTCTGCCACGGCTGCGCTGCACCACTTAGGATGGTATTTGGGCGGGAGGAGGAGTCTAGCAGAGAGGGGGTTGCAGTGAGTAGTGGGAGAGGGAGTGACGCAGAACACTCCAGGCTCTTCCCACCTCTGTTCTCAATTATGACAGTGTTTCTGTGAGGATTCGGGGATTGCGTCCCTTGCGGCGCGGTTCCTCCTCTTTACATAAAAGTACTGCAGCGGCTGCTGCCTCCGATCTGCCCCCGCTGGTGCGCGCACCCCCGCTCTGTTTACAGAGTGCGTGCGCACCCGCTCCTCTTCTACCAGGTCACAGACCTTAGCTCCGCCCCCTCAGTCACACCGCACCCCCGCTGCGCGCGACGTGCATGCGTGACGTCGCGCAACGAGCCCCAGCTGCGAGTCAAGATTGCTGTGAGCCCTTGTCTCCTGCAGCCTATCCTTTGCATCTGCAGAGGCTCCGCCTCCACTCCGCCCCCTCTCCTACTGGTTCCTGTCTCCTATAAGAAACTTCCTCTTCCTGTCATACCTTGCTGAACATAACCTTGTGTAGCCTTTGCGTGTGCCTGTCTTGTCCAGCCCACTCTTGTCTTGTTCTCTGCAGTTAACCTCTCATGTACCGACCTGGCTTTGCATTTGGATTCTCTCTGGCTCTTGACCCCTGGCTTACGGATAACGACGATGAATACCTCTCAACCCCAGACCACAGGCTTACGGACTCCAACTACGTATACCTCTCCAACCCACAGACCCCGGCAAGTATTGGATTAACCCTTTCTACATACCCAGACCCAGCAACGCTACAAAACACCTTCTGGGCTCGCCCCCGCTACTGTGGGTGTGTGGCACAGTCCTTCCCACCTCAGTGCCGGGGTCAGGCCTTGTTTGTGGGCTCGCGCAAGCGTTACAGTATGTTCAGCCCAACAAACATTGACCCCCCTGAGGTGGGCCAAACCACAACTGTTGCTACTCTAGTGGGAAATATACCGCAGAAACCACGTCTTCCGTCACCCAATCGGTATGCGGGTGAACCCCTAGGATGCCGAGGCTTTCTAAACCAATGTGATGTCCACTTTGAATTAACCCCTTCTCACTTCTCTACTGATAGGTCTAAAGTGGCTTATATCTATTCATTGTTAACCGGAGATGCACTGGCCTGGCAAATCCTATCTGGGAGTTAATGCCTGAACTCACGCAGAACTTTATTTCTTTCAAAAAAAGGTTTCAGCAGGTTTTTGACACTCCTGGCCGCAAGGCGACTGCGGCCTCTTCTCTTTTTCATATCACCCAGGACCACTGGACCGTCGCGAAGTACGCTCTTGAATTTCGTATTATTGCAAAGGTTGGAACAACGAGGCTTTAACTGCAGCCTTCTGGCATGGCCTCTCTGACTCCGTGAAAGATCAATTGGCTGCATGTGAAAGACCCACTGCCCTGGAGGATCTGATCTCTACATGTATACGGGTGGATCAACGCCTCCAAGAGAGACGAAGTGAACGCCGGATTACACGTATGCCGGTACCTATACCTATCTCTCCTACTCTCTCTCCTTCTTTTGTTCCAGTTCCTGAAGCACCAGACCCCATGCCGCTGGGTACTCACCATTTGTCCTTTACAGAAAAGCAGCGCCGGAGAAGCGAGGGGCTATGTCTTTATTGTGGCCTAGCTGGTCATTTGGCGTACCCCTGTCCTACGCGTCCAGGGGAACGCCAGCGGCCTATAAGGTATGATGGAGTTGCTTTGGATACCATATCTTCTTGTTCCTCTTCCAAGGAAAGTATGCCAAAAAGGATCCTTCTACCTATCATAATGGAGGGTATGGACTTTCATATTTCTGCACATGCCTTCATCGACTCTGGGTCTGGAGGAAATTTCGTGGACCAGAATTTTGCAATAAAACACCGGATCCCACTGCTTAGGAAGTCCACTCCCATAGGACTCGAAGCGATAGACGGTCGTCCACTCAGCCTGCCTTTATCACTCTGGAGACCGTGATCTTCACCCTTTCCACCAAGGACGGACACAAGGAACAAATCTCGTTGGACGTCATTCATTCACCATCTGTACAGGTAATCTTGGGTCTCCCCTGGTTACAACTGCACAATCCCGTGATTGACTGGACTGATAAACAACCCATATGTTGGTCTACCCCATGTCCCATTCCTTGTGCTCTCACTTCACTCTCTCTTGCCGACTTAGAGACTGCGGATCCTTCCAAGGGGTCCCTTCCCGAAGTCTACCATGAATTTATTGATGTTTTCGACAAGGTCCGTTCAGAGACTCTTCCTCCACATCGTCCCTTCGATTGTCCCATTGATCTGATTCCTGGTGCCGTTCTGCCTAAAGGCAAGTCCTACCCCCTGTCCCTTCCTGAGTCCCGAGCCATGTCTGAGTATATCCAGGAGAACTTAAATAAAGGTTTTATTAAGAACTCCACCTCTCCTGCTGGGGCAGAGTTCTTCTTTGTAAAGAAAAAGGATGGATCTCTTCGCCCCTGCATAGATTATAGAGGTTTGAATAAGATAACACAGAAGAACCGTTACCCGTTACCACTCATATCTGAATTGTTTGACCGTCTACAAGGTGCCTCCATTTTCTCCAAACTTGATCTCCGGGGTGCCTACAACCTGATACGCATAAGGGAGGGAGACAAATTGGAAAACGGCTTTTAACACCCGCGACGGCCATTATGAGTACCTAGTAATGCCGTTTGGACTCTGTAACGCCCCTGCAGTTTTTCAGGAGTTTGTTAATGAGGTTTTCCGTTATGTTCTCAATTTATTCGTCATTGTATACCTTGATGATATACTAATTTTTTCTAAATCCTTGCCTGAACATATCCAGCATACCAAGCTAGTACTCTCTCGGCTTCGTCAGAATCGTCTGTATGCCAAGATGGAGAAGTGTATGTTTCACCAAAATTCTACTTCCTTCCTGGGTTATATAATCTCCGAGAAGGGATTTTCCATGGATCCTGATAAACTAAAGGCGGTATTAGATTGGCCCCAGCCCACGTCGCTTAAAGCCATCCAGCGATTCCTTGGATTTGCCAATTATTATCGTAGGTTCATCCACAAATTCTCCACACTGGTTGCTCCTATTACCGCTTTGACCAAGAAAGATGCTGATCCTTCCTCCTGGCCACCGGAGCCTGATCTTGCTTTCGAGTCTTTAAAGAAGGCCTTCACCACCGCTCCCATTTTGCATCACCCCGACCCCTCCCTTCCCTTCACGTTGGAGGTCGATGCTTCGGATATTGGAGCCGGGGCATTGCTCTCCCAAAGACGTTCTCCTCAAGATCACCTGCATCCATGCGGCTACTTTTCCAAGAAATTCTCCCCCGCTGAGATCAACTATGATGTAGGTAATAGAGAACTTTTGGCTATCAAACTTGCACTCCAAGAGTGGAGACACCTTCTTGAAGGTACCGAGAAACCGATCCTTATTCTTACTGACCACAAGAATTTATTGTATATTGAAGGTGCTCGACGCCTTGGTTCCCGTCAAGCTCGCTGGGCTCTTTTTTTCTCAAGATTCAACTATGTAATCTCTTACATTCCTGGTACAAAGAATTTGAAGGCCGATGCTTTATCCCGTCAATTCATTTCCGGAGACCGATCCGATGACCTTCCTGAGACTATTCTTCCTTCAAGATTGATCATTGCAGCAAATTCCTTCGATATTTTGGACAAGATTCTGGACTCTCAAACCCGGATTCCAGAGGGCCTGGAGGTACCTGAGGGCTGCCTATATACGGCAACCAAATTCCGTCAAAAAATTCTGGAGTGGGGTCATGCTTCCAGGTCGGCAGGTCACCCTGGGATCAGAAGAACCACCGATTTAATCAGACGTACTTTCTGGTGGCCAGAGATGTTGAACGACATTAAGGAATTTGTTTCATCTTGTTCCATCTGTGCTCGTAATAAGTCCGTCCGAAAAAAGCCTTCTGGTCAGCTACGCCCGCTCCTCATTCCTGAACGTCCCTGGTCCCATTTATCAATGGATTTTATTGTGGAGCTGCCCATTTCCAATGGCATGAATACCATCTTGGTCATCGTGGATAGGTTCTCCAAGCAGGCCCATTTCATACCCTTCAAGGGCCTCCCTAACTCGGCAACTCTAGCTGATATCTACGTCAAAGAAGTCTTTCGTATACATGGGGTTCCTGTTTCAATTGTGTCCGACCGTGGATCCCAATTTGTATCCAAGTTTTGGCGAGCTTTATCTCAAAGACTCAATATCTCGCTCCTTTTTTCTTCCGGGTTTCACCCGCAAACCAATGGACAGACTGAAAGGGTAAATCAATCATTAGAACAATATAAAAGATGTTTTGTTTCGGATACACAAGATAATTGGGCTGATCTCTTACCGTGGGCTGAGTTCGCACATAACTCCCTTAGAAACGAATCCACCCAAGAGTCGCCCTTCTTCGTCAATTACGGCTACCACCCTAACTCTCTTCCCATTTCTTCTAATACCTCTGGAGTCCCTGCTGCTGATGCCAGCATCAATGCTCTTCAAGAGTCATGGAATAAGATTCTGAGAAATCTCCAGGAATCCGTTCGGAGACAAAAGACCCAGGCAGATCGATTTCGTCTAGAGGCGCCCAGGTTTAAGACAGGAGACAAGGTATGGCTCTCATCAAGGAACATCAGATTAAAGACACCTACCTTAAAATTGGCTCCCTGATTCTTGGGACCATTCAAGATCCTGGAACAGGTTAATCCTGTGGCGTACTGCCTGGACTTACCTCCCTCTATGAAGATACCAACGGTATTCCATGTCTCTCTTCTGAAACCTGTCAAACAGAGTTCCAGGTATCCTGATGTTGTTTCCCCTCCTCCTCCTGTGTTGGTGCATGGTCAAGAGGAATTTGAAATCCGCTCTGTCATTGACTCAAGAATCTCTAGAGGGAAGGTGCAGTTCCTTGTACACTGGAAGGGTTTCGGTCCTGAAGAACGTTCTTGGGTCTCCTGTGACCAGATTCACGCTCCCGGCTTGCTCAGACGCTTTCACGCCAGGTACCCAGACAAGCCATTTATGGATCGTCCGGAGTTCGATCCTCAAGGGGGGGGTACTGTGAGGATTCGGGGATTGCGTCCCTTGTGGCGCAGTTCCTCCTCTTTACATAAAAGTACTGCAGCGGCTGCTGCCTCCGATCTGCCCCCCGCTGGTGCGCGCACCCCCACTCTGTTTACAGAGCGCGTGCGCACCCGCTCCTCTTCTACCAGGTCACAGACCTTATCTCTGCCCCCTCAGTCACACCGCACCTCCGCTGCGCGCGGCGTGCACGCGTGACGTCGCGCAACGAGCCCCAGCTGCGAGTCAAGATTGCTGTGAGCCCTTGTCTCCTGCAGCCTATCCTTTGCATCTGCAGAGGCTCTGCCTCCACTCCGCCCCCTCTCCTACTGGTTCTTGTCTCCTATAAGAAATTTCCTCTTCCTGTCATACCTTGCTGAACATAACCTTGTGTAGCCTTTGCGTGTGCCTGTCTTGTCCAGCCCACTCTTGTCTTGTTCTCTGCAGTTAACCTCTCGTGTACCGACCTGGCTTTGCATTTGGATTCTCTCTGGCTCTTGACCCCTGGCTTACGGATAACGACGACGAATACCTCTCCAACCCCAGACCACAGGCTTACGGACTCAAACTACGTGTACCTCTCCAACCCACGGACCCCGGCAAGTATTGGATTAACCCTTTCTACATACCCAGACCCAGCAACGCTACAAAACACCTTCTGGGCTCGCCCCCGCTACTGTGGGTGTGTGGCACAGTCCTTCCCACCTCAGTGCCGGGGTCAGGTCTTGTTTGTGGGCTCACGCAAGCATTACAGTTTCACGGGGAAGGGGAGCTTCTGTCAGCATCTGTGTCTGAGTGTGTCAGTGTCTGAGTGTGTCTGATTGTGTGTCACAGATACACACCGACACACACACACTCTGACATACAGAGCCGCTGCCACTCAACTGAAAATGAAGTAGGCAGCTGGGCAATCAAATTATTTTATTGATACGAAAAGTAGAAAATCGCTATAAAAAACTATGTTTTGGTCCAAAGATAGGACCTTTATCAGGGCAAACAAACATATAACACCACAGATAACAATTTGTACTCTCACCTAAGACATCAGTGGTACTGGCGACTTCGGAGGGCATGTGACTTCACCATGCATCGCGGCTGGAAAACCACACAGAGATGCATCGGCTCAGGTCTTTCCCCCGGGAGAAGAAAGCCGGCCCACTGCTTTGCATCATAAATAAAAAAATTAAAAAATAGACAAAGACCTAGAAAACAAACTACAAAGAAAAACGCACATAGCGAAAAAACTATAACCTCTAAGTATAGAAAACCAAAAATAAAAAATAACAAAATAGGAAAAGAAAAAGGGGCAGAGAGAGTGACATGGGGGTGTAACAGTGCACGTCTCGAAGCAGGAAGCAGACCCACAGGGTTGAGGTAGGATATAGAATCATCGTCCTGAATGCGGATAGTGATGTCGGGGTCACAGGCTGGGGTCGAGGCAGGTGGCAGAAAATCGGAGTCGAGGTCACAGGTGGAGAGGTCATGACTTGATGCAGGCAAATAGGGACAAATCTGGAGACTGCCAGGAACCAATAGGAAACCATGCTCTGGCAACTTTCTGGAGGAACTCCAGTCTATTTAGAGGCAGGATGCCGCAGTGTGGGCAAAAGTGTAAAGTTTCAAGCACTGGAATCAGCACATTCACACGACCTTGGACGCAGACTGAGTCAAAGTCTTACAGGGGGTCAGCGAGAGTGACATGGGGGGCAGAGAGTGGGGCATGAGGAAGAAAATGACCTGAGGTGGGGGGCGGGCGGGGGAGGGGTGAGAATGACCAGGGAGGGAGTGGGTGACATGAGGTGGGGGGAGTTACATGGGAGTGTTGTACCTGAGCTGTACTTAGAACTAGTGTTAATGAAAAAAGTGGGACAGCATTCATGAGTGCACAGTCTTTACAAGCTAATAAAAAATACACTGGGCCACTCCATCATTTTGATAAGTGATATTTATTGCATCAACATTTTGGTGCTGCTATGGCACCTTCGTCAAAATGCTGACAAGAGTGCCACAGCCCCAATAAATATCACTTATCAAAATGATGAAGTTTCCCAGCGTATTCTTATGATGTATATGTGCAGTGGTACAAACAACCAACTCAGCTGGTAGCACCCACATAAGAGACTGTATACCCAATGTACTTATCAGGAGTGCACTCCTCTGCCACTGTGTTTGTCTCCAAAACCTGCCAGGAGAGAGAAGGGAGAAGCTCTGAGCCACTGCAGCAATGATCCTGATTCCTTTACGTTGAAGCGAGAGGGATAGTGGGCCTGCCGGGTCCACCGGGGATTTCCCCGGGTTACAGATAGGCCAGTCCAACCCTACACTCCCAGCTGTGTGCGCAGGGGGGAAGTTTGGTGCCAACTTGTAAAATCCCTGTGTGGAAGCGCGCACGAAGCAGTTTACAGGGAACTTTGGTCAAAATTGTAGTAACGTCAAATTTCCAGCAAACATTGCTTTAACGTTTTCTATGGTTGAGACAGAGTTAATCATTAGTCAACACGTCTCACTGGCAAGCAAAGGTCCAGCCATTGCTTTAAAGGCCTCTGCAGTAAGAAAGTGGACAATCATTTTTGTACAGGCCTCTTGACAGAAAAGGAGCATATCATTTCTTTCCCAGTTCACTGTCAGGGAAGGTTTAATGATTGCTTATTGCGTTTATGAGAAGGGTAAGGGTCACCTGCCAAAGAAAAAAACCTTCCAAAGTGAGGAATCTGTTGGCTAATTGCTTCTGCTTTAGTCTCAATCGATTTCCCCAGCTCTGTCTGTTTTTCATGTTACGGTTTCTGTGACTGGTTTCTGTATGCTTCTCTCCATCTCTCTAATCACTTCCTGACATACTAAATAGGGCCATAATACCTGTCAGCACAGTTCAGCCCCCAGTACAATTTTCCAGCACTTTTTGAAGGGAAGAAAGAAAAGTTGCATTGAATGCTTTTGAAGCATTGACAGGGGAAGGGAAATTTGGGGTTTAAGAGCGTTTGCAATGGAAGGGAAGTCAAAGAATGCAGTTGTTAATGTACAATTTGTACTTTTGGATGTGGCATAATTGATTCTTAACAAATATGGCAGTACTAGTGTGTGAATTTAGTAATAGCCTAGGTTCAGAGCAGAAAGGTAAAACATTTACATTTTAAATGAGAAACTGTTTATTTTATATAAACTTGTCACTGGTTTAAGCAAAGTTTCAAAAAAGATATAGGGGTCCGATTAAGACAGCAGGAAACCAGAGCAAAAAGGTGCAAAACACAGCGTGAAATACAGTATATTAAAAAAAAATCCAATTCCCATAGCTCTAGTGCTGTGTTTTTGCAAAAGTATTGACCTAGTTGTGCTGTTTGGAGACTGGTTAACAGCCATCTGATTCTAGTTTAGGATGCTCAGACTAATTGGAGAACTCATGTGAAGTACGCAGATAGGTTCCCCCTCCTTTTCATAATTATGTATGACATATAATCCCTGCCGTACACTGTTTGGTGGGATTCTTTTATTCTTTTTAAGGAGGCACATAACAAAAATACACTTGGTAGCAAGTAGTTTAAAATGGGTAGAAGGGATAAAGATGATTTGCGGGATTCCTTGGCAAAGCTTTGGTCTTGGGGAGGTGTCTAAACTCATTAAACAGAAGACGCTGTTTGTTGTTTGAAGGGTGTTAGTCATACTGTATGTATACTATTTTATATATATATATATTTTTTTAAATTTATATATAAAAATGCACATTGGAGATGGCAGAAGCTTACATTCAGGCAGAGGTGCGCAAACTTTTTGAGCTGCGGCGCCCTTTCCGGGAGCCGCAGTGTTCGCGCGCCCCCTCTCCCAATGGCTTGGCGTCAAATGACGTTGCAGGTGATGTGACCCCATTGCGTCATTTGACACGTGTTGCCATGGCGAAGCGTCACTGAAAACCCGGCTGGCAGCAGGTAAGTGAGTTACAGAGGCCTCACGCCTCCCCCGGCATTTAATTTAAATGCCGTGGGGAAGAGCGCGGAGCCTCTGTAACCGCCCCCGCGCCCCCTAGGATTAAGTATGATGTTTGGCCCTAATTAACTCTTTGTACCTGGTTATGCATGTACGTCCTCACCTATATGTACCTGTTTATGTAATATACATAACTCTGTGCTTTAGTACCACGTTGCAGAATATGCTAAATAAATGATAATAATAATAATAGTTTCTATTTATAAGTGCAAAAAATGTAATACTCAAAGTATTAATTTTGTGTTATGTTCTTTGCATCAATAATTGAAGGTGCTTTGTGTCATCCTTGTTCAACTTTCATCACCCTACGACTTAGGGAGTGGTTATTGTGGCATTAGGGAGGAGACGGTCAACATAATATTGTAATGGGATGTATCGCTTGCGTGTCCTGATCTGTGAGACTGGTTGATTTAAAGTGCTGGTTGTATAAAGTGGGCAGTTACACCAAAAAGAGTTTGAACAAGAAAGGGGTTAAACAAGGTCTAGTATATTGAAGTACAGTTTATTGTTGGTACTTATAACGTCATAGTTGCTATAATGAGCAGGATTGAAAATACCACTTAATGCACATCTTGCCACATGTATGTGCACTTGGAGCAGCTGTTCCAAGGAGCAAACCGCTGTGGGAAGTGTGAGCGGGTGGGGCAAAAGGAAGAGGCCGGCCCGCTGACCCATCCCAATAGATTTGCCATATTACTAAAAGTCTTCCTCTTGAATATAAAAAGTTATTTAAGTACCTTAATAACAAACAAATTAAAAAGAAAATATAGGACCCTTTCAGTGTGAGATGGGCAGGCAGATTATTGGAGATAAGGAAAAAGCAGAGGTATTAAACAAATTCTTTGCCTCTGTGTTTACCAGGGAAGAATCAATTTCAATAGTACAATCGAGAAAAGAGAAATGAATCCCTAAAGGGGGCTCTATCCTCCAAACTCTGGCTATGAAAATATAAAGGTAGAGATAAGTCGTATCCACTTGAGTGTATGTAGGAACAGATTCAGATACACAGTCTCTTGTGTGGCAGGGTGTCTGCTAGCTCAATTTGGTGTGGTGTGTGCGTGTCACATGTACTCACTTCAGACACCTTGAATACTGCCCGGGGCTCCTATAACAAGGAAATGCAGCCGCTGACCATACCCGTCTGGACATCCAATCCTCCTACGGGGGTCCCTCCTTAGATGCGTCTGTCCACTCCCATGGCTCCGCTGTACCTCGGTGTAAGCGCCCCATACCACACTGGCTCGAATTCAGGCAGCACGCTGTTGCTCAAATCTGTCTGTGTATGTATGTATACTCACACAGGGGAGACTTCAGTCCTAATACATAATATAAAGGTATCTGTTCCCATGCGTGCCTCTGTCCAAACGAGGGATATATAAAAAAGAGGATTGAGCACTGCTGACTTGAAAAATGCTGGAGGCCAAAAATAATAAAGTTCAATATAATTTATTAGGGCATAAAAGCCCAAAAGAGTAAAAACACTGAGTCCTCTGACGTGTTTCCCGCCATTAAGGCGCTTTATCAAAGAGTGACCCTGGTTCGGAATACAATACTATTCATAGCCTCCTCCCCACCACACAGGTGCACCACCGCCCGCCCCTAATCAACACCCACCAATGGTAATCAGATATCTACAGGTAGGTAAGAGCGAATGGGAATACACCTATCCGTGTGGAGGAGGTACCAAAAAATGTGAAACACTACATAAATAATCTATTCGCATATACAAATTACTTAACGGTCTATAAATGCTCTATAGACATATTCAAATATTAAATATCTCCATTTCCTAAACAATTATATCTTTTGGGTGATAGACACCACCCTATATCATATAACTAAGCATGTAAATACATACAGTTTAGTTCGTAGAAGCAACAGAAGTATACAGCCGCGCCCCCTTTTATTCTCCAACATCACCGCATTTATCCGGGATTTTTTTCCGGATGCCACGCACTTCACCGCACTTCACCACGTTCATGCCGCATTCTGACCGCATTTATGTTGCATTCACAGCCGCGGTTGATGCGCGGTTGATGTGTTTATTGATAATGGTTCGGATTTAATTGGTTGCAATTCTTCGCGTATCCGCCAGATGGCAGATATTCATGAATTGTAATGCGCATGTGCTTCAGTAATGTGTCGACTTGCAGGTGTTTCGTTTAAAAAGATACCACTGTGGTCTATTGTAAATTGGCCTTGGGACTGAAGGAAGAGGTTACAATAATGTATCAATTTAGGCTTTTCATATTAAAGAAAGACAAGCACCAGTTTCTGTTCTGGTTATAGTCCAGAGTCCCGCCATGAGTGTACAACTGCAGCCCGTGTTCCAAAAACCCGACATAACGTACACTTATTTAATATGGGCCGCGATTAATGCAACAGATGATAAGATGGCAACAGTTGTTCAAATTTATCAGTATTTTATCGAAAACTATGACTTTTACAAATTTTCGCCAGATGCTCATGTGTGGAAGCGTGCAATAAGGAAAAAGTTATGTAGCGATCCATGTTTTTTTTGTATTGATCCCGATTTTATTGGAGGGTATTGGTGTGTATCACCGGGTTTTTCCCGTATCTATGATCATGCAGACGGCAAAAGGCGAAAGGTCGTGTTAAAACCATGTAAGAAACGTCAGTCGCTGGCAAGCAATGCGCCAGCACAAGCACCGGCTTCCAATAACAGTCCGACCGTCAGTGACAACCCTTGCTGTCTGTCCACGCCCGGATACCTGCAGCCTGAGCCGGATTTCGCGTACAGTTTCGAGCAAGCTTGCATGTACCTAACGATTTCCAGCCTCATCAGCTGACTACAGGTGTAGTAGTCCCGCTGTCACCTGTCAACGACGTGTATGATCAAGAATACGGGACTGGCAGTGACTCGGCGCCAGCTGATTGGGAAATTCTATGGTGAGTAATGTTGCCGTATTTTATTCTGTTTTTTTTATTTTGAAAATATCAATATCAGTACGATTCAAAAGTCAAGCGATTCTCCTGTATGCAATATCATTGGCTGAGCGGCTTCTACAGTAGATACTGCACAATTTGTGAAAAACTAGGTGCATGCGCATCGGAACCTTCTTGAAATGCATACTGTATCATCACATCGATGGTAGGCGCATGCGCATGTGAACAGAAGACGCCCCCCGAGAAAATTATTGGTGGGGCTGACCATTGCAGTAAAACTTGTACTTTTGTTTTTCCTCAGAAAAGAAAACTTTGTCATCTCATGCGGAAAATGGCGAATGGTGGGATTTCGATGGATAATATCGCTTTGTGTAACAATGCCTGCACATTGCTGAATCGGATTTAAAAAACCACGTACCGGAGTCTACAGTTTAGTGGCCGTTGTTATTGATTAGGATAGAATACCTGAAAAAGTACTTTTTTATATATACTGTATAATAAACCTAAAAAAATAAAAAGTATGCATTTATTCTACATGTATTATGTTAGTATGTCTTACAGTCAGCACAACAGCACATGGTGTTATTAAAAAAAAATCTTTATTCATAAATTTAAAACAACGCAACATCTCCTTTATTAAAGTACAGAAAGTCAAAACATTTACAGTAGGATGGTGTACAGAACAGTCAGTCAGGCCTGCACAACTCCAGTCCTCGATGGCCGCAAACAGGCCCGGTTTCCAGGACAGCCTTGTGGGGTGGGGGAGGGGGGCACAGGGTACAGCTGCATGAAGGATTAGCTGTACTGCAGTTCAAAGAAATGACATAATTTCAAAAGGCAGGTCATCATAATAATTTGATCCCTACACCCCCAAATACAGTACATAAAAAGCACACAAATCAACCATGTGCAGTCAAACGCACAGGGTCGCAGTCAAAAGCTACAGCACAGATTGAATATCATAATATCAAGTTGGTCTAGGCAGGCTTGTGGAGAAAATAAAAATAAAAAATGAGGAGAAAAAAAAAATATATATATTTTTTTGGTCACTCACTCTTGAACTTCGCAAGCAAGTAGCAGTGAATTTACAGGCGCATGCGCAGTAATCATCAGCTATGTACTGTAGCTCCCATCCCAAAGAGGCTTACACGCAGGCGCAGTGAGGTGATGCTCGGCTAGGGACGGATTAAAAACACAATGGCAAGCTTCAGAAACTGAATGACTCTGTAGAGGTGTCTGTCGATAAGAGTTTCAAATCCTTGAGCGAGCCTTGTGTGTGTGCGTGGGGGAGGGGGGAACAGGGTACAGCTGCATGAAGGATTAGCTGTACTGCAGTTCAAAGAAATGACATAATTTCAAAAGGCAGGTCATCATAATAATTTGATCCCTACACCCCCAAATACAGTACATAAAAAGCACACAAATCAACCATGTGCAGTCAAATGCACAGGGTCGCAGTCAAAAGCTACAGCACAGATCAAGTTGGTCTAGGCAGGCTTGTGGAGAAAATAAAAATAAAAAATCACTCCTCTTGAACTTCACAAGCAAGCAGGAATGTGATTGAAACCAGAAAGACACACATTCAAAGGAAAGGTGTGGAAGAGGTGTACTGTACTGTAGATAAGATAAGAAGTTGAAATACTGCAGTGCAGTAAATTATTCTGTGTGTGTGCGGGGGTGAGCGAGGGGAGAGCGCTGTACAGTATATGCCGAAATATGATACTGTTACAGCACACGCCTATGCATTTCAAAAATTTTAAAATGAGACATACAGTACAGCACTGCAAATGCATGTATAAATATGCAAATTTACAATTACTGCGCGCGCACACGCAGACTGTGTACTGACGTAGGTTGAACTGCTAAAGTATTAGACTTCGAAGACAACAGCTTGCGAACGCCCCCTGAGTTTTTAGACGGTATTGCAGTATTGCAGACAGCGATAATAAAATGTTAATATTACGAGCGCTAAAATACCGCAATATACTACGGGAAAAAAAATGCATCTGTCCGCGGTTATCAGAGTTGCGCCGCTACGGCCGCAATATCAGAATAACTGTGCTTCATTTCTCTTTAAGATGACGTCACTAAATCCAACATGGCCGGCGTCACATGATATTTCAGATAATCAGATTGTGGGAACTATATCCCCAATCTGATTGGTTGTTTTAGACCATGTGACTCCCTTTGGATGACGTCACAACCTTTCTCCAAAAAACTCTGTCACATGGTCAACAACAACCAATCAGATTGGGGATATAGTTCCCACAATCTGATTGGCTGAAATACCATGTGATGCTGGCCATCTTGGATTTAGTGACGTCATCTTAAAGGGAAATGAAGCACAGCCATTCTGTTTGGCTGGCTTCATTTCCTTTACATGACGTCGCAAAAAAAGAAAAAAAAAAGGCACTTGGTTTTCACTGGCTAATCAGAGCTGTGGGAACCATTTGCCAAAAATGTGACGTCATAGGCCTATAAAAGCCTATGCAGCCTCTTTTACGGCAAAAAGCCGAGGAGGAAGGACCTCCTCCACCAATAGGAGGAGAAGGGCATTCCTCCAGAAGATACAGATGACCCCAGAAAACCCAGAAAGAGATGAAAATGAATTACAATTTACAGAAGAAAAGAAAGAAAGAAAAGGACTTTGGATTTTTTGACCTGTGGGGCCGTTGCTGTTCCGGATCGTGGTTTGGTTCGAGAGCATGCGGTAACCACGGGAATCGGAAGGTGAAGACATCTAAAAGGTAAGGAAAAATATTGAATGTATGTTATTTTTATTTTACAGGTTTTTAAAATTTTATTTTTATTGTGATTTGAATTTTTTTTTATGCCCATTCATTGCCACTGTATGTATGTATGTATGTATGTATATCTATGGATATACATGCATACATACAGGGACAAGCAATGGTTGTTTTGACAAATGCTTGCTTTTATGTATTTTATGTATATTGGTAATTTGTTTTTTTATTTATTATGCTCTTTATTTTTGTGTTTGCATTTAGTATGTTGGCATTTTTGGTGGTGTTTTAAATTTTTTATTTCTGGCTTTTGATTAGTTTTTGCATTATAATGTTGGATTATTTTGTGACTTTTGTTTTAGAATGATGCAGTTTATTTGGATATTTATTTTATTTTTTCATGGTTTTGTTTTGGTGCTTTAATTGTTTATTCTGGTCTTTATTTTGTATTTGATTAATTGATTGGTGTTCATTTTGGTGTGTTTACTTCTTAATTTGTTTATATTTTGTGATTGTTTGGAATGCTTAGGAGATTGTTTGTGATAGTTTTTTTTAAAGTTGACCATATACTGGCATAGTGTTAAATCATGCTCATATTAAATGAACATGATGTAACCACTTTGTCATTCAATTGTTTTATTGCCATTTGTTATGTATTTAGTTGGCTATGTAATATGTTTTATTTGGCAATGTTATGTGTTTTATTTGGTCCTGTTTTTTTTATTCCTTCCCATTTGCTATAGGAGTAAATCAAGCCAATATTATATGAGCATGATGTACCCACTGTACCAATGAATGGGTGAAGGGTGGGTAAAGTGGGTCCGGGGTGGGTAGCGGGGCAGGGTAGGTTAACCTCTTAATTACTATTTCGGTTATTAACCGCTAAGGTGATTAAGGGGCTAGGGGCCATTAAATTGTATTTATTATGTATTCTTGCTGACATCAGAGGACATGGCCCTGCAGTATGCTGATGAGGACGCCCTTCACATTGCCAGGTTTAAATAGAACTGTTTTTATTTACTTTATTTATGCTGCCTGGCTAATGTTGTGTTTAATAATGGGCAAATAATCTATTATCCATATCTGGATAATAGTTATTTTGCCCATTACTGTACATACTGTATATGTTTGGGGGGAGGGGGGAGGGATAGGCCATGTTTTTTTAAATACAGAATTGGTATCGCAGGCAGCGGGGACCCACGTGGACAACCGAAGGACCCCCGGATGCCCATGGGGACTACCTGAGGACCCACAGACACCTATGGGGAAGACCCGGGGACCCCAGACACCCCCAGAGAGGAACCACAGGAACCACTCGAAGGCCCTCAGATCCCATGGGAACCACCCGAGGGCCCCCAGACACCTGTGGGGACCACCCGTGGACCCCATTGGGGACCACCCATTGACCCCATTGGGGGCCACCTATGGACCCCATTGGGGCCCATGGACACCCACTGGGACCATCCAAAGGCCTCCAGTCACTTGTGGGTACCCCCGGGGTGCACTGTGGGTTCTGCAGACACCCGTCGGGACCAGCCGGGGACCCCTGCTGTCCTGGGGTATTAATTGTGTGTGTAAAAAAATAAATATTGGTTTTACAGTATGTGGGGGCACAGGGTTGGGTTGTGTATTGGTGTTTATTAGATATTGTAATGGTTTATTGGGGGTCTAGGAGGTGGGTAGTAGGGCTGTTGTGTGTATTTTTTAGTATTGTGGGTAGTGGGGGTGGGTGAAGAAGGGTATTAGCCCCAAGGATGGGTGGTTAGACTGACTGGGTGGGTTACTGGAGGGGTTAACCCCTTCATTACTTAGCGATATTAACCGCTAAGGTAATGAAGGGGTTAAGTCCCCCCGTAAACCTCCCGCAAGGCCTAAAAACCCACCAAGTGACAAATACCACCTTCACCCACCCCCACTACCCACAATAAGCCTGGCACAGGTGTTTAACCCCTTCATTCCTTCGTGGTTAGCCGCTAAAGTAATGAAGCTGCCTGTAAATGCCTTTCTCATGCATCTGATTCATGCCGGGTGTCTCCGGTGTTGATATTAATGGATATCAGCTCCGGAGTCTGCCGGCATCAATCTGATGCAGGAAACATGCATTTTATTTTCTATGTCTCGCTGCTCATCGCATGTACAGCATGTTCTATTAAAGCTGATTTTATCTTTATTTACTCTCTGGCTGGACTCTAAGTGCTGTGACCGCCACCACTCTACTTTACATTTGCCTCTCTTGAGTGCCACAGGAACCAGATGAATGAGAAAGGGTTAAGGGGACAGAAGCACCAGAACGGCGAATCCTCACACGCAGAGGGAAATGTTTGTGCACCCCTGTTCTAAATTATCACTATTTCCTATGATATTTTGAGGTGCTTGAACGTAATGCAACGCCCTCTTATCACACTGATAGCTGCCACTCACAGATGTCCTATTCGCTAGATTGTTGGATTTCACCGATTTCAATTATATATATATATATATATATATATATATATATATATATATATATATATAGTCAATGAAAAAATAGTTTGCACTCACGGTTTCTCAAATGTAGGCAGATGCTCGTCCCATATAGAAACATGTACAGGGTAACCAGGGAAATCCAGGTAACAAAGAGACAGCACACCGCAATATAATGAAGTAAATAAAGTGTATTAACAACACAGGGCAAAACATACTGGACACCTAACAAGCTCCTATTGAACCCCCAAAATAACCACAACATATATATAAGCATATGAGTGTCACAGAGGAGTGCTACTGAGCATGGCAATATATATTTAAAATCAGAGACAGAACATAAAACACAGACAGAGCTCAGTTTTTAGCACATCCATTGAAACTCATACACGGTACAGTGCCTAAATATATATATATAAATATCAAGTAAAATGGTCTTTTAGTTTAACATTTTTGGCCAAAATTGTTGTAAGCCCCTGAGCCAACTGCACGGCAGACCACAATTCAGGGGACCCTAACGCTAATATAAATTCTTAATAACCTGTGTAGTAACAGGAAGAATGATTTATAGCAAATATGTCAATATTAGTTGCAAAGTTCTGAGTCTGATTGAAGCTGTTAATAACCTGTACATTACCAGGAAAAGCACTCTGTATTAGAGTTGTCACAACCATACTGCAAGCCAGCAAGTTCCCCTGAGTGGAAGACGCTATGGAGTGAGCCCTTAACCATTTATATGTGGGAGGGGGTGAGCTACAATTAGGTAGGAGGTTGCCACCCTCCAATCAGCCAAGACTAGCTGAACAACAATTGTAAAACATACTGGACACCTAACAAGCTCCTATTGAACCCCCAAAATAACCACAACATATATATAAGCATATGAGTGTCACAGAGGAGTGCTACTGAGCATGGCAATATATATTTAAAATCAGAGACAGAATATAAAACACAGACAGAGCTCAGTTTTTAGCACATCCAGTGACACTCATACACGGTACAGTGCCTAAATATATATGTATAAATATCAAGGTAAATGGTCTTTTAGTTTAACATTTTTGGCCAAAATTGTATGAGTTTCACTGGATGTGCTAAAAACTGAGCTCTGTCTGTGTTTTATGTTCTGTCTCTGATTTTAAACAACACAGGGCAGCCAACGTTTCGGTCCTCAGAGTGGGACCTTCCTCAGGGCACTGCCTGAGGACCGAAACATTGGCTGCCCTGTGTTGTTAATACACTTTATTTACTTCATTATATTGCGGTGTGCTGTCTCTTTGTTACCTGGATTTCCCTGGTTACCATATATATATATATATATATATATATATACATATATATATAAAAAATGTAGCGCCAAAGTATTAATGGTGATATACTTAATAGTGACTAAAGTGTTAAATAAATAAAGTAAACTGAGCTGTGTAATAGATGCAGGTGTAACTATTTCTAAAAAATACATAAAATATCAACAAAAATGCATGACACAATACACCACAGAATATATAAAAAATGTGAAAAGTGCAAAAAAGTGTAAAAAGAAAAGGAAAAGAGTCCAACCAGTACTTTTTAGATCAATCCATGAAAATTGTAGATAATTGATGCTGGTGTGGGGGTCTCCGGCTGCTCTCAATTTGGATGAACAACATCCAAGATACCTATAAACCCTTTGAGAAAGTCACCCTCTGGTGACGAAACGCATCAGGGATTCCTATTGTGCAATTACGTCATTACGACGTTGCGCAGGCGCACGAGGCAGCACGGAAGCGCAAGATTTACTCTGTGGCCATCCAAGTGGAAGAGGCGATCTACGGAACCATAAGGACTGAATTGTAGTTCTCGAACTACACCACTGGCCTCCTGTGAACATTACCATCTCCACGCAGCCCTGAGGGAGCCAAGATCTGTGGACGTTTGCAGTGTAGAGACCGGATGGTGGTGAATTATTCACACAATGTTTTAATTGAATTTTACTCCTGTGAGTGTATTTCTTCCCCCCCCCTCCCCTTCCCCTTTTAATATTAAATCAACAGTATTACGCTATGGGGCGTGCGCTCTCTCTTCGAATATGTGCCTCTAATCCAGCAGTGTGGTGGTTAACTGCTGGTAGTCAATTAACCAACACCACCTGGCTGATTAGGTTTCTTATAAAAGCCTGCCGCCCTTGAAACAGGAAGGGAGATTTCCTGAGTCTCACAATTTGTGGGACTGACATTAGGAAAAGATGTCTTGAGCCTGCCAGCAGAAACTGCACGCTGCTTGCAAGACACAGGGGAAAGCACTTCTGAACCTGAATGCTGATATAGGTTAGGGTGATTTAAGGTGCTCAGTAGTGTCCTATACACAGGAAAGAGGGGAGTACAATCTGGATATTGATTATTATCAATACATGCATTTGAGTATTCAAAGGTTGGGGCACCAGATACCCTGAAGGTGGGGGTAGGTAGTCCAAAGACAGCCTCCTCCACCTCATTGGGTTGGCCCTGAGTACTCACTGTACCACTGCTTTCACCAGAGTCTCCCCTCCATCGCGTGCTGCTGTAGAGAATGTAGTCCAGCAAAGTAGAGAGTGATGCAGCGCACCGCGATCCAAATGAGGAACAGGTCTGGCCAAAAATATCCAATCTTTATTGAAGTGTCATAAAATCAAGGGATGCAACCCTTCTACGCGTTTCGTGCATAGCACTTTATCAAGAAGTGCTTCTACACGATATACAGAGCGTTTATGTAGCAATGGCCGCCAAGTCTCGCGATATCTGTGACGTCACGTTTGTGTCATAACCAATCAGAACTCACTAGTCTCGCGCATGCGCATCGCGGCTCTGAACGGGGGAGTAACCAGCCCCACACAATCTCTCCACCACTGCAAGGAAACGCCCATAGGGGAGTGCCACACAGGGAAGGATGATGACAGGGGAAACTGTATCCGCCCCCATCCCAGCTCTACGTGCCTGCTGCTGCTATGAAACAGCACCACAATCTTGTGATGGGATCTTAACTATGTGTGGCTATAGAAATTGTTAGTGTCATACCATCACATCACATGTTACACCCACATGTAGTGGAGAGAATGATGTCCATGCTCCAACCAGCTAATCATCCTCAGCGGAGAGAGCTGAAATATGGAGCATGTTCCCCACCCCCCAATCATGAGGGGTTCATGTGAATAAAAATTTTTTTAACAAAAATATACATGATAAAATGTGAGCAAAAGAATCATAAACAAAAGAATCATAAACAAAAGACATAAATTAATGAATAGTTGTTGTTCAATGCTTCAAAAGTTTGTGTTTATAAACTAATGCTATGAAATCTACTAAAAAAATTTTTACTAAAAAATTGGTTCTATGCACTAAAGGATATATATAGCGATACTGGGCAGCCATATCACAAAAATCAAAACATACAATTTTATTAATTAAAAAATATATACATATACATAACAAAACACATTTAAAAACAATAAATTCGTGTAAAAACAAATGAGCATCCTTGTGATTACAGTGAGATATAAATGTTTGAAACAAATATGTTTTTATATTTTTCTCCCCTTGTGGGGTACCTAGGGAAAATTTATTTATTGATCATGCTGAAAATGGCATTGACAACATTTATAGAGTGTGCAAGTAAATCAATATCCTTAATTACTATACATATGCAATATTTTAGTCAATGATTCGTTTTCTAGCATATATACTACAATATTATCTCTTTTTCTGAATCTATTGTTAGGCTAGAGAATTCAGTTGGAACAATCTATATAATTAATTAATCAAAAAAGCTGGACAAGAGACTGGGCTATATAATTAATCAGAAAGGCTAATCAAAAAAGCTGGACAAGAGACTGGGCTATGTGATCAAAAAGGGGTTGGGATTAAATCACAAAGTGCTTACTAGTGATTAGTAGCACAGGATTGATTTCCAGGGAATCTTAATCTTATCTGGAGGGGTATAGTTTGTAATTATCTCAAAAAGTGGTTGATGGTCCACTCTATATTTATCCCTTCAGGAAATCTCGTTCTCAACGTGAATATCCAGAAGGACTCTCTACAGTTTAGAGTATTCACAATATCACCCCCTCTCTCCTTTTTTGTAATTTTCTCTATACCCAAAAAAGAGAAGTTCCCAATACCCCCTTTTTCACATTCTGTAAAGTGCTTTGATACAGGGTGTTCTAAATCTTTCTTTCGTATTAATCTGCAGTGCTCCTGCATCCTTGTTTTCAAGGCTCTTGTTGTCCGACCGACATATCTTTTCCCACAACCGCAACTGATCAAATAGACCACCATATTTGTATTACAGTTGATAAAGCTGTTAATATTATACTGCTTGTGTGGATTGTGGGAAAAGACATGTCTAGATGGTCTCATAAATTCGCACATGTTGCACTGGTTGCACCTAAAAGACCCCTTGGTCAGAAAGCGATCAGGATTACCTAGGGGGGTGGTGATAACACTTGGTGAAATGAATGCAGCCAATGTTTTGGCCCGTCTGTATACACACTTTGGACCCTGTTTAGTATATTCACATAGAATGGGATCCATTTGTAATAGGTCCCAATGTTTATTTATAATCTTCTTCACTTGGCTACTGGATTTATTATATTGTGATATAAACATTGGACATTCTTTTTTGGTCCCATAAACGTCCTTTTTTACTTTTGCTTTCCTGGCATCCCTCACTCTGGAATTCTGGGGTAGTAACGTTTCTCTTTTAATCTCAACTACTTCTTGGAGAGTTGATTGGAGGGTCTCCCTGTCATAGCCTCTTTCAACAAATCTGTTAGTCAGCACCTCAGACTGAATCAGGAAGTCACTCATTGTGGAGCAATTCCTCCTCAGTCTGAGGTACTGACCCTTGGGTATACCCCTAATAACTGACCCGGGGTGGCAGCTGTCCGCCCTCAAAAATGAATTCCTTGAATTAAGTTTTTTGTAAACATCTGTTTGTATATTTTTCTCTATATCAATATAAAACAAAATGTCCAGGTAGCTTATGTGATGTGCGTGATAATTCATGGTAAAGTGAATATCTAACGTGTTATTGTTTACATAATCAAAAAATGCTAATAAACTATCTGTGCTCCCGTGCCAAATAAAGATAAGGTCGTCTATGAAACGTTTATAAAATATAATATTGTGTCTAAAAGTGTTGGTGCTGTTAAAGATAAAGTTATTTTCCCACCACCCCATAAAAAGATTGGCATAGGAGGGGGCGAAACTCGTCCCCATTGCCGTTCCCCGAAGTTGTAAGTAAAATGTGTGCTCAAAAAGAAAATAATTGTGTGTTAAAAGAAAACATATGGCTTCCATAATAAATGTGGTCATTGGTAATGAGCTACCTGGACATTCTATGAAATGACGGACAGCCGACATGCCCAGGTCATGACGTATAATTGAGTACAGGGAGACCACATCCATAGTTACCCACAAAAATTCCTGATTCCATTCCACTTCCCTCATCTTTGTCAGCAAATCGCCTGAGTCCAAAATGAAGGATGGCAGTTGCCTAACAAAAGGCTGCAAATAGGCATTGACATATCTTGACAAACCATCTCCCAAAGATCCAATACTAGAGACTATTGGCCGACCAGGAGGGTCGACCAAAGTCTTGTGGATCTTTGGGAGATGGTGGTAGATGGGAATAACTGGTTTCAAATTAATTATAAATCCTGATTCGTCTTTATTTAGAACATATGTAGCTGTTCCCAAGTCCACCAGATCTAAAAGTTCCTTCAAAAAGTGTTCTGTGGGATCCCGTGGTAGTTCAGAGTAGGAGGACACATCACCAAGTTGGCGAAATGCCTCCTTGAAATAGTCAGTCCTACTCTGAACCACCACAGCGCCCCCCTTGTCTGCATATTTAATTACCAGCATGTCATTATCTTGCAAAGATTTGATGGCAGCACGTTCTCCTTTACTCAAATTGTCATTTTTTAATTGAGAAAAAGAAAAACCCTGAGCTAATACTCTCAGGTCCCTAATAACTAGGTTCTCAAACATTGTTAGGTATGGACCTTTAACAAAGGTGGGATAAAAAATAGACTTTTCTTTTAGTGTGGATTTCCAATCCCCAAGTGTGTATGACTCTGATACATCGATTGTATTACTCTGCAAGAAAAGGTCCTCCATATCTTTTACCGCACACTGATCCTTAAAAGAACTCAGGGTGTCTGTAAATGGAGGTGGGTTTGAAATTGTATGTGTTGGTTCTAGGGGATCACCATCTAGAATTGTCACTGTCGGGGACTCACCTCCATGAGGTTGGTGATAGAATTTCTTTAATGCCATTTTGCGCACAAACTTATGGACATCGACCACTGTGCCAAAGAGGTCAATGTCCATAGTTGGAGCATATTTGAGTCCCTTATTGAGTAATGAAATCTCCGACAGAGACAACTCAAACCCAGAAATATTGATTACATTATTCACATCACTTAATAATTCTTTTTCCTTTTGTTTGCCCTTTTCCCTCCTGTATCTCTTCCCCCCCCTCCTTGTCCTCTTTGGTCTTTTCTGAACATCAAGTAGTTTTTTGACTGCTGATCTGTGTGGTAAGTGTCTGGTAATTGTGCTGAGGCGGTATCCCCTCTAGTTGAGCTCCCCTCTGATGAACGTCTCTCATCCCGGGACTGGTTATTATCACCACGCTGAGGGCCGCTAGATCTATTTTCCATATCATGAAAAGACACTGAGTGTGAAGTTGGTTCTACATCAGACAGTTCAGAGTCACCACTTTGGTAATCAAAATTGCTTGGCTTTAAAATTGACTTGCTTGGAGTGGACCTCCTAGATCCTTTCCTCATAGAATCCTGCATAGACCGATCATACACCGGTACAACTCTTTGCCAGCTATATATTTGATTCTTTTCGTAGTCAATACGGTCACGATCATATTTGCCTTGTTTCCTGATCATGATTTCCCTCTCTGCATCCTCTGTTGTTTTAGCCAAAATTTTGTCAAATTTGGAAAAACCCTCAATGTCCTTGAACCTGCGCAGTTTATCCTGTAAATCCTTAATCTGGTTATCAAGTGTTGCTTTTTCATTGATCTTGTGTTGCAAGATCTGATCCATTAAATTAAATGAACAGGTATTTAGTGTTTCTGTCCACCGTTCCTCAAAGGCTTTGTCAGGGAATCCAAATGTTGGGGCCTTTTTAACCCTCAAGCCTCTGGGGATTCTCTTCATTTTTAGGTAGTTTTCTGTCGCAACAATGTCCCACCAGATACGTGTTTTATAAATCAACAATTTTTCTAATCTTTGGAAATAAATCCTTAAATCAGCAACATCATTGGAGTCAGTGTCCACAACGCTTTCAAAGACACGAAGCGCCTTTTTTTTCCTTGAGGAATCATCCCCACAATTGAAGGTATATATTACAGGTATAGAAGAATATAAAGGTGCAACCAGTGCAACATGTGCGAATTTATGAGACCATCTAGACATGTCTTTTCCCACAATCCACACAAGCAGTATAATATTAACAGCTTTATCAACTGTAATACAAATATGGTGGTCTATTTGATCAGTTGCGGTTGTGGGAAAAGATATGTCGGTCGGACAACAAGAGCCTTGAAAACAAGGATGCAGGAGCACTGCAGATTAATACGAAAGAAAGATTTAGAACACCCTGTATCAAAGCACTTTACAGAATGTGAAAAAGGGGGTATTGGGAACTTCTCTTTTTTGGGTATAGAGAAAATTACAAAAAAGGAGAGAGGGGGTGATATTGTGAATACTCTAAACTGTAGAGAGTCCTTCTGGATATTCACGTTGAGAACGAGATTTCCTGAAGGGATAAATATAGAGTGGACCATCAACCACTTTTTGAGATAATTACAAACTATACCCCTCCAGATAAGATTAAGATTCCCTGGAAATCAATCCTGTGCTACTAATCACTAGTAAGCACTTTGTGATTTAATCCCAACCCCTTTTTGATCACATAGCCCAGTCTCTTGTCCAGCTTTTTTGATTAGCCTTTCTGATTAATTATATAGCCCAGTCTCTTGTCCAGCTTTTTTGATTAATTAATTATATAGATTGTTCCAACTGAATTCTCTAGCCTAACAATAGATTCAGAAAAAGAGATAATATTGTAGTATATATGCTAGAAAACGAATCATTGACTAAAATATTGCATATGTATAGTAATTAAGGATATTGATTTACTTGCACACTCTATAAATGTTGTCAATGCCATTTTCAGCATGATCAATAAATAAATTTTCCCTAGGTACCCCACAAGGGGAGAAAAATATAAAAACATATTTGTTTCAAACATTTATATCTCACTGTAATCACAAGGATGCTCATTTGTTTTTACACGAATTTATTGTTTTTAAATGTGTTTTGTTATGTATATGTATATATTTTTTAATTAATAAAATTGTATGTTTTGATTTTTGTGATATGGCTGCCCAGTATCGCTATATATATCCTTTAGTGCATAGAACCAATTTTTTAGTAAAAATTTTTTTAGTAGATTTCATAGCATTAGTTTATAAACACAAACTTTTGAAGCATTGAACAACAACTATTCATTAATTTATGTCTTTTGTTTATGATTCTTTTGTTTATGATTCTTTTGCTCACATTTTATCATGTATATTTTTGTTAAAAAATTTTTTATTCACATGAACCCCTCATGATTGGGGGGTGGGGAACATGCTCCATATTTCAGCTCTCTCCGCTGAGGATGATTAGCTGGTTGGAGCATGGACATCATTCTCTCCACTACATGTGGGTGTAACATGTGATGTGATGGTATGACACTAACAATTTCTATAGCCACACATAGTTAAGATCCCATCACAAGATTGTGGTGCTGTTTCATAGCAGCAGCAGGCACGTAGAGCTGGGATGGGGGCGGATACAGTTTCCCCTGTCATCATCCTTCCCTGTGTGGCACTCCCCTATGGGCGTTTCCTTGCAGTGGTGGAGAGATTGTGTGGGGCTGGTTACTCCCCCGTTCAGAGCCGCGATGCGCATGCGCGAGACTAGTGAGTTCTGATTGGTTATGACACAAACGTGACGTCACAGATATCGCGAGACTTGGCGGCCATTGCTACATAAACGCTCTGTATATCGTGTAGAAGCACTTCTTGATAAAGTGCTATGCACGAAACGCGTAGAAGGGTTGCATCCCTTGATTTTATGACACTTCAATAAAGATTGGATATTTTTGGCCAGACCTGTTCCTCATTTGGATCGCGGTGCGCTGCATCACTCTCTACTTTGCTGAATGCTGATATAGCCTGAGGAAAAAGGCAGCAACCCAGTAACAGAGAAGACTTTCCCTCCAACTACAAGAAAACAGATAAGACTTTCCTTTATAAGACTTTTTTGTATATCTGCATATATCAAGATATATGTTTGGGGCTGGGAGACATGCTAATCTAAAGGGAGATGTGGACTGCATAGGTTTCACTAGAAATACTCCTAAGTGGAACTGAAGCTTTGTTTGACCCCTTATTTGCATATGTTTGGATGATTTTCTTATGTTAAAGCTGCAGTTCAGGCAATATCCTGCATGTGTGTTTTTTTTAATATCAATTCTGTAGTAAGAAAAAATACTTTTAGCATTTTCTGTTTTAAAGAAAAACAACTTTGAAAGACCAATTTTCTTGTATTCTATTTAAACAAGCATGCTTGTTCCTATAGCAACGATTTACATTCCCCATATTTAAAGATGTCGCCAAACTTTGCCGATCAATAGACGGAAAACAAATTTACCGGCAGCTATGCAGTTTTTAGGTAAGTAGAGATTGCCCAGATAAAACTATTGAAGTTAAAAAAAAACTAAAAAAAAAATAACTAAAAAAAAAAAAACGGGAGCCTGAATTGCAGCTTTAAAGAAACAGGCGCAATAAAGCCTTATTTAATTTCACCTTAAAAAAGTCTCCATTGCATACCTCTGCGCACGTCCTCCTTCAATTACAAATTTGCCAACAGATGTTTTTGTATTATGTCTATCAGACAGCAGATTTTTTTCTAACAATATGCTGGGCCTTTAAACCAGAGACCATATTTTAAAAAACAAACCCTCGTCCCAGAATACTTTCCATCAATCAGGAGATGGCCCTCTTCAAACATTATCTGAATATGTGCCCAAAAAATATTCAATCCAAGTTATTTTTCAAACCTCGTACGCAGGTTAGAACATTTCCATTTGAAAGTGCTAAACAATTATCCAACACTGCAAAAAAAAAAAAACAACAACTTACTATTCACTTCTAAACCAGCAAAATATATTAACATCATCATTTACTGAAGCAGAAACTCACTGTGAAATAATACTAGTATGTGTGATGCTTCTCTTTCAAGTACATTGTTTGTTTCATATCATGAGCTTTGTCCACCCATACTTGAGAAAAATGCATGTTACATCATGTTTTTTATTTAAAAACACTCATTTTAAAATTTTCAATTAGCTAATAGAGCTCACACCAATTTTAAGATAGATCTTGTTTATGATATGCTGTATTTTTTCATTTGTATTTTTTCCTTTGTTCATTTCTCCTTGTTAAACAATCATGTTTTATCACTGTATGGTTTTAAGTGTTTTTAAGTATTTATATATGCGCTAGCATTTTTAACATTATATTTGTTGTGTGTATACAATTGGTGTACCTCCATCATTAGCTATTTAAGATGTGCTTTTAGGGTATCCGTCATGACTGCTTTAATATTCCCATCTCAGTTATTATTAGCAGAGTATAGGCAATTGGGTATAATGTGATGCTGGTCTGTGGTGGGGAGGAGTTAGCCTAGGGGTTGGCTGTATTTAAACGTGTGGGTGACCTCATACGTGACCTGCTGACGAAGCACATGGTTACGAAATGCGTAGAGGTCACGAGAGGTCACTCTACGCGTGTGCTGTTAGGCTGGGGTAGAGGCAGTAACCAGGAAGCCCTTGCTGTGGTGAGATCTCCGCCGCTGGTGCAGTCCGGACCTCTGGCATCAGTTAGCGGTTCCAGCTCGCGCTTCTCTGGTAAGTGCCCGCCCCCCCCTCCAGCGTGTACCCGGTAGCAGGTTTTGTTGCACTCAAGCTGCTTTACCTCAGGGTATCTTGTTTGTGTTTAAAACTAGAGACAGAACATGAAACACAGACAGAGCTCAGTGCACATCCAGTGAAACTTATACACGGTACAGTGCCTAAATATATATGTATAGATATCTATTAAATAAAATGGTCTTTTAGTGTAACATTTTGGCCAAAGTGTTGTAAGCCCCTGAGCCACTACACGGCAGACCACATCTCAAGGGTCCCTAACACTAATATAAATTCTTAATAACCTGTGCATTACCAGGAAGAATGATTTATAATAAATCTGTCAATATTAGTTGCATAGTTCTAAGTCTGATTGAAGCTCTTATTAACCTGTACATTACCAGGAAAAGCACTCTGTATTAGATTTGTCACAATCAAACTGCAAGCAAGCAAGTTCCCCTGAGAGTGGGAGATGCAATGGAGTGAGCTTTTAAGCATTGAATGTGGGAGGGGGTGAGCTTCAACTAGGTAGGAGGAGCCACCCTCCAATCAGCTAAGACCAGCTGAACAAGAATTGTAAAACATACAGGACACCTACAAGCTCATATTGAACCCCCAAAACAACCACAACATATATATAAGCATATGAGTGTCACAGAGGAGTGCTACTGAGCATGGCAATATATATTTAAAACCAGAGACAGAACATAAAACACAGACAGAGCAAAGTGCACATCCAGAGAAAACTATACACGGTACAGTGTATATATATATATATATATATATATATATATATATATATATATATATATATATATATATATATTAAATAAAATGGTCTTTTAGTTTAACATTTTGGCCAAAGTGTTGTAAGCCCTTGAGCCACTACACGGCAGACCACATCTTGTTTGTGACCTTAGAGTCTGTTTGTATGTGTGTACATGTATTAACTGTTATGCCAGTGCAGTGCATGGCTATTTTAGGTTTATGTTAGCAGTCTAGATATAGATTGCATTGTGTAATTTTGTGGTCTATGGTGGAACACTGTTTTATTTTATTTCATTTTGTGTCATATTGATCAATAAATGTTATTGTCTGCACAGCACGTGTTGTGTAGATTACTGGCACTCTAGATTCATATCTTATATATTATTTTAATTTTTAATGTTTGGTCTTTAACCCCTGGTGCGCTCTGTGTGCACTTTGTTTGTGTCTTTGGGGACACCTTCTGGAGCCCCCTTTAGGAGCATTTTTGAGGCGTTTCCACACGGATAGTAGCAAGGGGGGGACCCACTTCACTGGACAGCTCGAGCGCGGATAGTTTATCTATATCTCATTTTTAAATAATTCCCCATTCTACTCAATGAATGATTGCTCTTACTGAAAATGTCCCTTAGTATATGTAGTGTTCGACTTCTGCCACCTATTTTACCCAGGACAAGTTGAACACACATGACATAGGTCTTCTCCCTTTAAATTCAGGGATTCTTTTTTATTCTGAAGCCCCAGGGGTCTCTGTACTGTGTAAAGAGTCCCTAAAAGCTATTTTATCATAAAAGTGATGCAGTGAAGAGTAACAGATTCATGCGTCTTTCTGTGCCGATGTGCAAACCAAATTTAGATGTGTTGTGCAGCTTGTTGGTCAACGTTTGTGTCACAAAGAAAGAAACACCCCTAGAGGCGGAGTTTGGCGGCAGTCAGTGGCGCACATGTGCAAGTGATATGTATAGAAAAAGTGTAAGCAGGCGCCACTGTTCTGCAGCTGGAATGCATCAAAGTTGTACGTAAACTTTTTCTTGGTGTAAAAGACAAATGCAGGCAGACGAAAACAATTCCTAAAGCAGCAAAACATGACATCTTATGGGGTCTTTTAAAATAAATAAGTTTTGTAGTATTAGATAAAAATGTTCAATTCTTAATGCCATTTTTAATGCATTGAGCATACTTTTAATGAATTTTAAAGAGGCAGTCCAAGCACCTTAAATTTAAATATATATATATATGTGTGTGTGTGTGTGTGTGTGTGTATATATATATCTTTCTTTGTTTTAATATATGCAGAATTTGATAGCTTTTATTGAAAACCAATTACCTAAACTGTCGATCGATTGGTTATCTCGTGTTCGATCAGCAAAATCCTGTTTCCCAGGGTTCACTAAATGGCTGCCTTTCAGTTTCAAATCAAGGTGGTGGGGCTAGCGCGCCACGTCACAGCGCCGACGTCACGGACTGCCATTGGCTTCTGGCAGTCACGTGACCGGCCCTGCGCTTCCCTCAGCGGGAAAACTAAAATTGGGTTGTCGGCTGAAATTCCACACGCCTCCGCACGCCTGCGGAAGCGCCGTCTAAAGCTGCGCTTATAGGGATAATGTTTCCCCCAAGCGCGGCTCAGCACTGTCTTTTTGACCATGTCCGAGGCCTTAGATTGTAAGCTCTTTGGGGAAGGTTCTCCTTTAGCCTTCTGTTGTTATTTACCTGTCACTTATCCCCATTGTTTGATTTTTTTTTAACCTTCTGTTGTCATTTTGTAAGGCGCTGCGTATTATTTATTATTATTATTTATTTATAAAATATTTTACCAGGAAGTAATACATTGAGAGTTACCTCTCATTTTCAAGTATGTCCTGGGCACAGATAATACATGGTTACAAATACAGTTACATAAATGAACAGGGTATACATTATATACAAGACATTGCGTGCACAGTTAAAGAAAATATATATTATGGGCGTATGAAACAGTTACAGACCAGATTAAAATGTGAGACAGCCTTAGATTTGAAAGAACTTAAACTGGTGGTGGATGTGAGAGTCTCTGGTAGGTTGTTCCAGTTTTGGGGTGCACGGTAGGAGAAGGAGGAACGTCCGGATACTTTGTTGAGCCTTGGGACCATGAACAGTCTTTTGGAGTCTGATCTCAGGTGATAAGTGCTGCAAGTGGTAGGGGTGAGAAGCTTGTTCAGATAGCTGGGTAGCTTGCCCATGAATAATTTAAAGGCAAGACAGGAAAGGTGAACTTTGCGCCTAGACTCTAGTGATGACCAATCTAGTTCTTTGAGCATTTCGCAGTGATGTGTGTTGTAGTTGCATTGGAGAACAAAACGACAAATTGAATTGTGGAGGGTGTCAAGTTTGCTAAGGTGGGTTTGAGGTGCCGAGCCATATACTATGTCTCCATAGTCAATAATTGGCATTAGCATCTGCTGTGCGATACGCTTTCTGACCAGGAGACTTAGGGAGGATTTGTTCCCGTAAAGTACCCCTAGTTTGGCATAGGTCTTGGTTGTCAGGGTATCAATGTGCATCCCGAATGTTAAGTGGGAGTCAAACCATAAGCCCAGGTATTTAAAACTAGTGACAGGGGTTAGGGTGGTGTTAGCGTTGGTTCTAATCAGGAGCTCAGTCACTGGAAGCTTTAAAAATTTAGTCTTGGTCCCAAATACCATTGTTACAGTCTTGTCAGTGTTTAAAAACAGTTTGTTTTGGGAAATCCAGTTTTCGAGTCTCAAAAAGTCAGACTGAAGTATGTGTTGAAGGTCAGAGAGGCTATGGCTGCGTATATTTTTGGTGCTATATAGATACAATTATACATAGATACCATGCATCCATATGCAGGAACTTGAGGCAGACCATACACAGAATAAGAAAACATGCTCCAATTTCAAGAAGATGAATAATAAGAAATCAGAACGGTTCGAGATGGGATCTAAATGTTGATCTTTTTGAAACGACAGCTTTCACCTTTGAAGATGAGCCCATCGACGAGTGCCATCTTTACTTCATCGCAGAACATGAATAACGACATACGCCGCTAATCCTTTTACAGGGGAGAAATTGATCTTTTATTTACGCAGTGCCCTATTTTTAAGTAGATTTCCCCCAAAAAACGATTCTTTACAAATAGCCCCCACACATTCCCAGATAGCTCAAACTCCCACGCCCACCACATCATAAATATATATTTATGCCAAAATGAGTGCTACTGAGCGTGGCAAATGTATACAACAGAAGACAGGGGTGCCAATGCTACATCAAATTGACAAAACATATATGGTAATAAGTATAAAGTCTAAATACTTCAATAATAATAGTACTTACTATTATTATTATTATTGAAGTATTTAGACTTTATACTTATTACCATATATGTTTTGCCAATTTGATGTAGCATTGGGCACACCTGTCTTTTGTTGTTTACAAATAGCCCCCAAATACTGATGTAGCATTAGACTGGATTCAGTGGTAGGGAATGTAGCAAGTTAAAAAAAAAAAAAAAAAGGTCTCATTCACACATGGTGCAACATGAGATGTGTTCCTGAGAGAGTGGAGTCCTGAACAAACAGCTGTGCTATTTTAATTGCCGGCTTGTACTAGAGTTTCAGAAACACACATGTCTCAGGGTTTAAGAACGGAGTGAAGTAATGTCTATCTTTTCTGTCCCTGTTACATGCTTACCGCTGCATCTAGTTAACGCTCAAATTGGAAGGATTCCTATGGAAAGGGAACTTGCATGCATGAGAGAGAGAATATTCACTGTTAATTGTTAATAATTGTCTAATTGCGGTGTAAAATGCAGTATTTATAAGTAATAAAACATTTTCTTCTTTTATTAATACATAAAGAGAATGATAATTAATAAGCTAATTTCATGTGCTTTTAGGGAAATGCTTTAGTGGCTGTATTGTTCCTAAAAAACAAACAAACTGGAGAACAGATGTTTGGTACATTTTATTAAACAATAAGCAAATAGTTAATAGATTTTGTTGTATATGAGCTCTCAGGACCACACATGTCTCTTTTCTCAGAAGTGTTGCTTGTGATGTGAGAACCTTAAAACAAGCGTAACCATTACTAAAGCAATCAGCATAGTCTGGGAAATCATATATAGGTTCTAACAGCATGAAACATGTTCAAGACGTATGCAATATTGCTACATAGCAATGTACTGAAGCAAAAAGAAAATACTAAGGTATTAACTATAAAGAAATCCACTTTGTTGCACACCACCAAATAATAAATAATAACAAATAACTTTATTAATCCATGAATTACATAAAACATATATCATTGTACAAGGAGAACAGTAATTAAAATATAGAGCACGTAGGCGTAACTATCACCGATACTTACTGTTGCTGGCAGAAAAAATACCAGGGTAAGAAGCTCAGGATGATTGGACAGTAAAGATAGAGATAGTAAATGTCACAATCACAGAGATAAATGTGGCCTGGTAGTTATTATAACAATAGTATTGTTAATAGCCGGATCACAAACCTCCCTGAAATTAGTCAAATAAAGTCCACTTATGCACCTCCCATTCACAAATTCATTATACACTTAGGTCCATGAGCTGGTAGTTTTAGTCTCCCCCCTATTTTGCCTACTGTAGCAAAACTGACTGCCCTCTGAATCGCAGACAAACAAGCAAAAGGTCTGTGATGCTGGGGACAGTGACTGCCGCCATTGAGCTACTGGGGGGGGGGGAGTGCATGCTTCTAAATGGGACCCTCCTCCGCATTAACTCTGCGGTGCTGTTTCAACCACCGTGGTTGCTTGATCGTGCGTGGCAGTGGCACCGAAGATAGTAGTTCTGGCCACATCTGTACCAGCTAAAGTGGTGGTTAAAAAAGTAGTACTTCTGTTCTTACATCAGAAGATAATTTTGTTTAAAAAGGGCTATATTTCCCCAGGACTCTTCTTTGAAAAGGATTATTATCTGTTCTATATTTGCAGAATCATCGTTATGGGGTGCCGGTATCCCAGTGCCGAATTATAATACCCCGGTCACGTGACGCGGATGTTTTTACATCACAGGGAATAGCGGCACTCCATAACAGGGCCTGTATCATGGTAAGTAGGGGGTCCCCGAGGCTGAAACAAATGCGGTTTAGCTCCGGATACCCCCTGCTCCCACACATTTTTCTCAAAATTTCTATAGAAAATGCTTCCTAATTTTAGCAGCTACACGCTAAGGCAACTAAGGTCTTAAAATAGTGTCCCGTGAGGTTCATGTATGTCCCCTTAGTTCCCTGGGGGTATCTGTGTGAGAGTCCATGGAAGGAGTGAACCCCTTCACTATAATAGTGTTGTTAACTTGATTTTTAACTTTTTTTGGAGATCATTGCTATGGTACTGAAGGGGTTAAGTGCTGCTGCTGCTGCTACCAACCCGGGAGATCTAAACAACTAGCTTTGAGCAATACCCCTCACCCCCCTAACCCTTGTACATATTAATTGTTACTGTGGTTACAAATACCCACAATATGTGCATAGATTTCCACAATCATCATGACTAGTCACCTTCCTCATGATGTAGTACCAAAAATCTCATAATTTACCATTTCTAAATACTACATTAAATGAGCCAAGCACATGGCAAATTTTGTAATCACACGTTCTCGCGAGACTTTTCATTCTACAACCTATATAAAGCACCCATTTGCTTCGGCGTGTGTCAGTGCTCTTGGGAGTGAGGGTGAGATAGACTGGACTTGGTGGTAGGAGGAGAGATTTGAGTGATTTGTCTTTTGTTATTCTATTTGTTTTCATATTTTCTTGTCTTGTTAGTGTGAAAGTACTTTGTTAGTGTGTCATTTTTGTTCTATTTGTTTTTTGTGACTGAGTGACTGAGTCAGTATGTGAAATTGAGAGGAGGAGTGGTGGAGTGGCGATGGCTGGTGTAGTGGTGGAGCATGGAAGTGATGAAGTGGCGGTGGAGTGGTGGAGCATGGTAGTGGTGGAGTGGCGGTGGCCGGAGGAGTGGTGGAGCGTCGGAGTGGTGGAGTGGCGGGGGCTGGTGGAGTGGTGGAGCATGGAAGTGGCGGAGTGCGGTGGCTGGAGGACTGGTGAAGTGTGGAAGAGGTGTGGCACGTGCAGGTACGCCCCGTGCTGCCAGTGCAGGGAAGTCCCGTGCTGCCAGTGCAGGTACGTCCCGTGCTGCCCGTGCAGGGAAGTCCCGTGCTGCCAGTGCAGGGAAGTCCCATGCTGCTAGTGCAGGGAAGTCCCGTGCTGCCAGTGCAGGGAAGGCCCGTGCTACTTCTGCAGGTACGTCCCGTGCTGCCAGTGCAGGTACGTCCCGTGCTGCCAGTGCAGGGAAGTCCCGTGCTGCCAGTGCAGGGAAGTCCCGTGCTGCCAGTGCAGGGAAGTCCCGTGCTGCCAGTGCAGGGAAGTCCCGTGCTGCCCGTGCAGGGAAGTCCTGTGCTGCCCGTGCAGGGAAGTCCCGTGCTGCCCGTGCAGGGAAGTCCCGTGCTCCCAGTGCAGGGAAGACCCGTGCTGCCAGTGCAGGGAAGTCCCGTGCTGCCAGTGCAGGTACCGGCCGTGCTGCCCGTGCAGGGAAGTCCCATGCTGCCAGTGCAGGGAAGTCCCGTGCTGCCAGTGCAGGTACGTCCCGTGCTGCCAGTGCAGGGAAGTCCCGTGCTGCCAGTGCAGGGAAGTCCCGTGCTGCCAGTGCAGGGAAGTCCCGTGCTGCCCGTGAAGGGAAGTCCCGTGCTGCCAGTGCAGGGAAGTGAAGCCCCGTGCTGCCAGTGCAGGGAAGTCCCGTGCTGCCAGTGCAGGGAAGTCCCGTGCTGCCAGTGCAGGGAAGTCCCGTGCTCCCAGTGCAGGTACGTCCCGTGCTGCCAGTGCAGGGAAGTCCCGTGCTGCCAGTGCAGGGAAGTCCCGTGCTGCCAGTGCAGGGAGGTCCCGTGCTGCCAGTGCAGGTACGTCCCGTGCTGCCCGTGCAGGGAAGTCCCGTGCTGCCAGTGCAGGGAGGTCCCGTGCTGCCCGTGCAGGGAAGTCCCGTGCTGCCAGTGCAGGGAAGTGAAGCCCCGTGCTGCCAGTGCAGGGAAGTCCCGTGCTGCCAGTGCAGGTACGTCCCGTGCTGCCAGTGCAGGGAAGTGAAGCCCCGTGCTGCCAGTGCAGGGAAGTCCCGTGCTGCCAGTGCAGGTACGTCCCGTGCTGCCCGTGCAGGGAAGTCCCGTGCTGCCAGTGCAGGGAAGTCCTGTGCTGCCCGTGCAGGGAAGTCCCGTGCTGCCAGTGCAGGGAAGTCCCGTGCTGCCAGTGCAGGGAAGTCCCGTGCTGCCAGTGCAGGTACCGGCCGTGCTGCCAGTGCAGGGAAGTGAAGCCCCGTGCTGCCAGTGCAGGGAAGTCCCGTGCTGCCAGTGCAGGGAAGTCCCGTGCTGCCAGTGCAGGGAAGTCCCGTGCTGCCAGTGCAGGGAAGTCCTGTGCTGCCAGTGCAGGGAAGTCCCGTGCTGCCCGTGCAGGTACGTCCCGTGCTGCCAGTGCAGGGAAGTCCCGTGCTGCCAGTGCAGGGAAGTCCCGTGCTGCCAGTGCAGGGAAGTCCCGTGCTGCCAGTGCAGGGAAGTCCCGTGCTGCCAGTGCAGGGAAGTCCCGTGCTGCCCGTGCAGGGAAGTCCCGTGCTGCCAGTGCAGGGAAGTCCCGTGCTGCCAGTGCAGGTACGTCCCGTGCTGCCAGTGCAGGGAAGTGAAGCCCCGTGCTGCCAGTGCAGGGAAGTCCCGTGCTGCCAGTGCAGGTACGTCCCGTGCTGCCCGTGCAGGGAAGTCCCGTGCTGCCAGTGCAGGGAAGTCCTGTGCTGCCCGTGCAGGGAAGTCCCGTGCTGCCAGTGCAGGTACCGGCCGTGCTGCCAGTGCAGGGAAGTGAAGCCCCGTGCTGCCAGTGCAGGGAAGTCCCGTGCTGCCAGTGCAGGGAAGTCCCGTGCTGCCAGTGCAGGGAAGTCCCGTGCTGCCAGTGCAGGGAAGTCCCGTGCTGCCAGTGCAGGGAAGTCCCGTGCTGCCAGTGCAGGGAAGTCCCGTGCTGCCCTTGCAGGTACGTCCCGTGCTGCCAGTGCAGGGAAGTCCCGTGCTGCCAGTGCAGGGAAGTCCCGTGCTGCCAGTGCAGGGAAGACCCGTGCTGCCCGTGCAGGGAAGTCCCGTGCTGCCCGTGCAGGGAAGTCCCGTGCTGCCAGTGCAGGGAAGTCCCGTGCTGCCAGTGCAGGGAAGTCCCGTGCTGCCAGTGCAGGGAAGTCCCGTGCTGCCCGTGCAGGGAAGTCCCGTGCTGCCAGTGCAGGTACGTCCCGTGCTGCCAGTGCAGGGAAGTCCCGTGCTGCCAGTGCAGGGAAGTCCCATGCTGCCAGTGCAGGGAAGTCCCGTGCTGCCAGTGCAGGGAAGTCCCGTGCTGCCAGTGCAGGGAAGTCCCGTGCTGCCAGTGCAGGGAAGTCCCGTGCTGCCAGTGCAGGGAAGTCCCGTGCTGCCAGTGCAGGGAAGTCCCGTGCTGCCAGTGCAGGGAAGTGAAGCCCCGTGCTGCCAGTGCAGGGAAGTCCCGTGCTCCCAGTGCAGGGAAGTCCCGTGCTCCCAGTGCAGGGAAGTCCCGTGCTCCCAGTGCAGGGAAGTCCCGTGCTGCCAGTGCAGGGAAGTCCCGTGCTCCCAGTGCAGGGAAGTCCCGTGCTGCCAGTGCAGGGAAGTCCCGTGCTCCCAGTGCAGGGAGGTCCCGTGCTGCCCGTGCAGGGAAGTCCCGTGCTCCCAGTGCAGGGAAGTCCCGTGCTCCCAGTGCAGGGAAGTCCCGTGCTGTCAGTGCAGGTACGTCCCGTGCTGCCAGTGCAGGGAAGTCCCGTGCTGCCAGTGCAGGGAAGTCCCGTGCTGCCAGTGCAGGGAAGTCCCGTGCTGCCAGTGCAGGGAAGTCCTGTGCTGCCAGTGCAGGGAAGTCCCGTGCTCCCAGTGCAGGGAAGACCCGTGCTCCCAGTGCAGGGAAGTCCCGTGCTGCCAGTGCAGGGAAGTCCCGTGCTGCCAGTGCAGGGAAGTCCCGTGCTGCCAGTGCAGGGAAGACCCGTGCTGCCAGTGCAGGGAAGACCCGTGCTGCCCATGCAGGTACGTCCCGTGCTGCCAGTGCAGGTACGCCCCGTGCTGCCCATGCAGGTACGCCCCGTGCAGCCCATGCAGGTACGCCCCGTGCTGCCAGTGCAGGTACGTCCCGTGCTGCCAGTGCAGGTACGTCCCGTGCTACTACTGCAGGTACGTCCCGTGCAGGTACGTCCCATGCTGCTAGTGCAGGTGGGGGAGTGCAGGTGGGGGAGGGTAGTGGGAGTGTGGGCCAGGGAGAGAGGGCCAGATTAGAGCACCCGACCACTGAGGCAGAGCAGGCTCATGCAAGTGATGAGCAGCCTCCAGCACGCAAGCAGCATGTCAAAGGCATAAAAAACGTTCGCTTTTCTCATAGAGAAAATGATATTCTTGTGGAAGGTGTCATGGCTTTGTTTAATAAACTCTATGGGCCATTGGCATGTAAGAACATAACTTATATGATTTAAGTGTACTCACGAATAATTAAATGTATATAATAATAATATAATCAAAACCGTTAAATAATGTTTTTGGTCAACACTTATGAATGCACCATTGATATGTTAAACATGTATGCTGTAACTAAGGTGTGCTGCTGATGCATGGACACATTTTCTTAGTCACGAATGCGCACATTACATAGAGTAATGGGTGTCTGTAACTACATGTACAAATACTCATACTATCTGTTACAACATTCCTTTCCTATGCTACAATAGTTATTATATTATCAGAAATTATGAAATCACAGTAGTTAAATGTACAGTAACGTATAGTCACGTAGTAACACATTTTTACATATATACACAGCAAAAACTAAAAGCAGTCAGAAAAGCAAGCGAGAGCAAGCTGTGGTCCGAGATCTGCACATTTGTCAGTGCATCTGGCCAACAAAGACGAACATCCGAGACGTGCAAAAAAAGTTTTGGAGATATCAAACTACGACTTTTAAAAAATGGCTAAGGCTGGTCGCCACACATGTGGAACAGGAGGCGATCCTCCTGCATCTCTGCATCTGTACTCTTATGAAGAGAAGATGTACAGCATCATGGATCAACAATTAGTCTTTGGGATTGGAGGGGACAGGGACATAGGGCCTCTTCTTCCCAGTCGTCAAAAGGTGAGTACTTTAATATTAAATCAATGTCTAATTAATGCAGAAATGCAGTGCTTAAAAGGCAATCATTTATACATACAGAAAATATTCTCTGTAGTTTCTATGATGCTATCAACTAATCTATTAATTACACAGATCATTATGTTCACTTGTTCAAATTATGGCTTGTTATGTAACTGATAAACTTATAAAATTGTTAACATCTAAATAAATGTGCAGTTACACGGGATGTACTCTTGAAGTTATATCTGTGGCTACATGAATAATTATTAAGTAGCTATACGGTCATGTGTTGCCCAGTGTAGGTTTGGCATCCAAGCATTTTTGGGCGATACATCAGATCTCTCATACCAAAAATACAATAGTAGTGTGTGTGTGAATGTACTACAATAGTAGTGTATGTGTTGATGGTAAGGTGTATGTGTGTGTGAATATATGTGTATAGACAAATAAAATAAAAAATAAAATATATATATAGATGTTAATGTGTGTGCATTATATACACAAATGTATATATATTAGAATATTAAAAAATTTCAATAACAAGATTTCAATGATAGTGACCTTACTATGTCACATCATATGTTCACAATAGTACTACAATTGATAATGTCCCTATATGAAACTTAAAAAACTTTTTATGTATGTTTAAAACAAAATACATATTGTATATTTTGATCATATACTGACATAACTATCAATCTTTTCATGTTATATTTCTACAGGCACATCAGTCACAACTGCTGAAGGTGAGATCATAAACAATTTATATTCCCATGCACATTCGGTAATGACCACACTTTCACATATGCACGTAAAATGTTGCACACAGTGCTTTCTTTCACTGGCGTACAGTCAGGTGGTTGAAACATCCCCATCGGAGGTCTTTATAACATTCACTGACCTCTTATGTCTGTCCAAAAAATACTTTTTTTCACCGGCAAATAACATACATGAGGGTGTGTAGGCGTACTATTATGAAACTTAGTAGCATTAATTCTGTCTACATTTCTTTTGTGGTAACAAAAATTATAACTAAAGGAGCCCTGCTTCAAAGTAGATCTGTGTCCACTATAATTTAGTCTCAATAGGCAAGTTGACGTTGTACTCTTGTGTTTTCGCTAAATTGGATACCACAACAACTTTGTATGTGAGCTTCATGTGTGAATTTAAAGTGTATTTTTAAAAATCTACTTAAATATCCCACATTACTACACAAATATATTAGTTTTTGATTAGGTGATGTTAATGGCATATGCACATAAAAAATAACCTGGATGTTAAAAAATCATATGGATTTATTGATAAGTAAATAATACAATGCATAACAATATAAATGTATAGGCAAAATCATAACAGTAGCACATAATTACTTTGTCATTATGTTCATAACAAATTATATTTTTTCATTATGTAGCTATGGATGAGGAAACAAAGTCAGATTTGTCTGCCACACCAAATCTGGAACTATTAGTAAGTGATGAGGAATTGGTTGAGGAGAATCAAGATATTGAATCTGGGGAGGAGACCATAGAACACGAATATGCTGAGGCACTTAGAGAACTTGATGTCCCTGAACGATGATGCTACATCCGAACAAAAGGAGTTACTTGAGTGTGACAATCATGAAGAACAGGATATAAGATCCTGTAACAGAAGAGCAAGAGGACAATGACCCTCTACAACCAGGCCAATGGGAAAATACATGTGCAGCTGTATTGTGTTCATTGAAAAAAGAAAGGGAAAAATGTTTTTCAAGCATCAACAGGTTGTGGCAGACAAACAGCAGAAAACCAATGACACAATTTGTCAAGAATTGAAGAACATGCAAGTCCTTTTCAAGGAACAAGTGGAGAGTCTAAAGGCTATTTCTAATAGTCTAACTATTATTGCTCACTCAATGGCACAGGCATATCTAATGGCACAGCCACTGGCACAAGCACTGGCACTGACACAACTGAGAAAAGAGCAAATGTATCAGAGATAGATCAATATATCACTGACAAATACCTATTTTAAAAAAATACTACAAAGTATGATGTATGGTGAAATTCGATCCGAAGGACTTTATCAAGCAATGATTGTTTTATTTGAAACCCACCGTCTCCCGGAAAGAGGGGTGGCTGTTGGTCAGTGGTGGCTGTTTGTCAGTGCATGAATCATGGAAGCGTATGTTTGATCATTGAAATTTAAGAGAGCGAATTTTCAGCAAAAACTACCATGATATAGGTGCCCGCAGCGGTGCCTTAAATGTTCAGCATAATTGTTATTCTTTTCAACCGCAGTGCTTCAACCAATACCAGAACCATGACGGACCTAACTATTACGAGAACATGCATAATAAAGACATGGCTCCAGCAGATGAAATGCCACAAAGTAACTATCTGTATCCGCCTAAGTGCATGACACAATATCCAAACTATTATGGAGCAAGCTACAACCCGAACAAACTGAACATACAGAACAACCAATTGATTGACTACTGCAGCTACCTCTGCAATTCTCCTTGCATGACTGCACAGAATATGAATGCAATCTAATGCAGGTAACTATAACAAATTTACTTTATACAATCTGTGAATTGCTTATTCCCGAATGACACGCATATGCGTACCATTCATTACGCATGCGCATACCATAGGGAAAAAAGTTTAGTTTATAAACATTTCCGTGCCACTTTTACCTCTTCTCCGTCATTTGTTAATATTACAGAGATCGCGACGTGAAGAGCACCAGATGTCGGAACAGACTTCTGAACGAAGGTAAGAGCCAGTTAACGATATCCATGACAAGATTGTTAGATGTGCTGTGCAATGCCACTGAAAGTGAGACAGCTTCCTGCACATCCCTTAAATATCATTCCACAATGTTAACGCCCCTCGGTTTTAAAAAAGGTCCCCATTTTGTGTTTTCGGAGTTTAACAAATATGTAATATGTGCAGCAATGCAGTACATATATTCATAATTATTTGTGTACTTTGCCTATGGATACATTATGATGTGTTTGAGCAGCTCATTCTGTGTTAGTCACTTAGATAAATGGCAGGAAATGCTTCAGATTTACAGCTAATATGTAACATTATGATGACTATTTCATGTTATGTAGCAGTGGGTATATAATATTGTTGCAATGATAGGATGTGTGGCACAATAAATGTTTGTAGTACAGGCGGTTTGTGCATTTTCACTCGTTGACAATTAATATATGGTTGTTATATAACGCATTCATACCTAATAAATAATCCGTTAGGAAAAAACAGATTTTTAAGATGTCCATAAATATTTTAAGCCGCAAACGTTAATGTGTTCTAGACAACTGTTAGAATACAAAAACACATATGATGTCTGTTTGTAAGCAAATGCAATGTTTTCTTAAGGGTGTACATTTATAAGTAACATGACATATCTACTTATTTCACAGATGCTGACATCTCCATTCCACATGACAACTGTGGAAGAAAAAGAACCCCAATTCATAGCACTCTCTCACTGAACTTGGATGTTGTGTAGAAAATTTTAAATATTCTATTCTATTTTATTCTATTAAAATTTTCTATTCCCCCTTTGGGGCAACGGGTAAAGTGTTTTGGAACTGGGTGATTAAGATCACCCTTAGAGATAAGCCAGAGATGCTCCATCATCCGAACCTTAAGGTTCCTGATTGTCCTCCCTACGTACTGGCTACCACAACCACAAGTGATGAGGTAGACAATATAGGTGGAATTACAGTTGATGAATGATGTAATTTTGTGTACTACTCTTGTATTCGATGAAATATTTTTTTATATATATATATATATTTGATATATTATTATATAAAAAAAGTTTTCATATCTCAGTCACCTTATCCTTTGATGAAAGTTACAATCATTAGAGCACAAACATCAGAGTTATGCACTTTGTCTCTTTATGATTATATGTGTATTCAGTAGGTTGTATAACCTTCATAATTATATATTTATTTAATTAATACTTCATATATATTTATTTGTTTCAGGCATTTAGTAAAAGGGCTTTTTAGTACTTGTTGTTTGTGCTATGTCAACATGTTATCTGTATATATATTTTTCATAGTATATCTCTTGACCTTTTTCAGTTTCTAAGGTATTTTGTTTTTAATTGAGTTTGTTTGTCTATTGGAATAATAAAGTTTACTTTGTTCAAGTAGATAGGTCACATGACACCACGGCCTATCAGGGTTGGCGCGTGTTTGCGTTTCAGCCTGGAGTGGTGTCGCGCGGCTGTGACGTCACCCCGAGCGCCGGATTAGTCCGGTTGGCTGGGGTGGGTGTCGTGTTGGCACGATGGATCTTGAACACGCAATTATGAAGCCACGCAGTTAGGCGTGGTATGCAGGCTTATGACGCCTTTGGCCAAAGGGTTAACTAAATAACCAATTATTATTATTGAAGTATTTTACTTTATATGTTTTGTCAATTGGATGCAGCATTGGGCACCCCCTGTCTCTTGTTATATACAATTGCCACGCTCAGTAGCTGTCTGGTTGACATAAATATATATTCACTTTGTGGTGGGTGTGGGAGTTTGAGCTTGCTGGGTATCTGTGTTAACCTATGACGCCACGCAGGTATTTTTTGGTGCGAATTGTGAACCTATATAGGTTATAATGTTTGTTGTTCAAATTACACCTTGAGAAAGTCCCTATGGGATGAAACGCGTTGGTGCGTTTGTGTCTTTCACCCATATTGTGATCTGATGCATTAAAACCTTTTTTTATTCTTATCTGGAGTTGCCCTATAATTATTTTTTCTGGAATACTACTTTGGCTGTGCTCCTTTGCTCTACACTGCTTGTTTCTGACTCTACCGTGCAGGATTGCACACTCTGGAACTTTGGAAAATCGGACTAATTCTGGATACCCCTATGGGCAGGTAATGGACTCTAGCCCTTATGCTTACCTTTGACCCTACATTTGGGGATGCTTATACTCAATATGGGGTTAATACACAAGGGCCCTTGGTTGCGGTAGTTAAGTGGACACCACTAGGTCATTTGTCCCCCTGGATATTCTTATGGACATTCAGTTATTATGGACAGTTCCAGCATGGTTATTATTGTGTTATATATTCAGTGCACACACTTATACTTGAGCACCATTCTCGCACAACCTGTCTATAGTAATCCAAGCAGGCATAATAGTTTGATTGAGATGTGTTACACACATAATATAAAATGATGTAATCCGAAAAGAAACACAATTCATTAATCCACAGTCAAAGCAAAGATGCGACCCAATCTGACTTATTGTTGTTAAAAATCACACAATCATGACATTTGTATGTAACATGTTGAGTCATGAAGGTGTTAAATCACAAGAAGTTATTTATTGTTTTTAGAGAGGTGTGGCAGAAGGTTAGATTAGTGTCAGGGTGGTGGTTTTCTGATCACGGGAGGATTGCCCTTTAAATTAACCCTCTCCTAACTTTTGTGGTTAGACTATCAAGTTATGAAGATGGATGTCAATCAATTGTTATTAATTTGGATTCAATAACGGGTTCTCCTTCGATTAAATTAATGTGAATCAGCTCCATGGACCCCGGGGGACACACAGTTATTAACGCCAACACCCAGGGGGGGATGGACGGACGGACACACAATTATTCACGCCAACACCCGGGGGGGGGGGGGACACAGTTATTAACGCCAACACCCAGGGGGCGGGGGGGACGGACGGACGGACACACAGTTATTCACACCAACACCCGGGGGGGGGGACACAGTAATTCACGCCAACACCCGGGGAGCCCCGTCGGCCTCTTGTATTAATTGTGTGCATGGAAAAACAATAACAATGCTTTTATTCATGACTCCATCTGTTTTGCGCCAGCGTTTAGCTGGTGAAAAGAAATGCTGATTTTTTTCAGTACGATACCCTTATCACTGCTTTGTGTATTGCGCAGACTGGCAAAAAATAGCGGGTTTGCCATTTTTTGCCTGATCGGATGACTTTTTTATCACAGACTTTTTTTGGTGAAAAAAAGCTTTTTAAGGGCGATACTGCACTGTTATCACTGCTCTGTGGACCGCACAGCAGGCACGATCGCACTTAAAAGGCATTTATCTCACTTAAAAGCAGTTATTGTTGCTTAGTGCATAGCTTATTTTAATTGCACCTGTGTGTGCCTACTGTATGTGCTAACCTGAAATTTCTACACCTCAAAATTACGCTTTTTGTTTATTTTAATTTTATTTGGCACACAGATAAGGACTGTGCTAGGCGTGCAGGTGTTATTGCTGTGTACGAAAAAAGCTGTGTGTGCTGTGCACGCGCATAGTAAGTGAAACTTCTTTGAATTTTGTCACAGAAATTGTATTTGTATTGGTGATGTTTTAATTAAAAATCAAAATACAATTTCATTGACAAAACGCAAATAAATTTGACTTAGAATGCGCGTGCTTGGCACACATCCCCTGTATTAGCTATTTGCACTAAGCGTGAATTCCTCGTGTGTGCATGTGACTGTGCGTGTAACGGTGAGTGTACGTGTGAGTGTGACTGTGCGTGTGAGTGTGCATGTGTGTGCGTGTGTGACAGAGTGTGTGTGTGATGTAGGCGTGTGACAGTTTGTGTGTGTGTGACAGTGTGTGTCTGTGAGTGCGCATGTGTGTGTGTGTGACACAGGGTGTGTGCGTGTGACAGTGTGTGTCTGAGTGTGCGTGTGTGTGACACAGGGTGTGTGTGACTGTGTGTGACACAGGGGGTGAGTACGAGTATATATGAATGACGGATGGCAACGCTGGGCCCATCCTCCACCTTGATCGGGTGCTCGGTGTAGCAGGACGAGCCCTCCCCGGAGTCCTCCTCGGTGAAGTTGTCCTGGGATGACTCGGGCCCCCCCACTTCCCCAGGGCGGGGCGGCTCCTCATCCTCCTCCTCGGCCCCCTCAGCTCCTAGGTCTACTCCGCCAGCTCCCCTCACCTGCACGGGGGTCCAGGGGGAGAAGCAGGATCCCGGGATTCGGGGCGGGCAGGATCCCGCGGGCAGGATCCTTGCACGTCCTCCTCCCCCCAGATATCCAGCAGGGCGCTGGTCTCCATGTCCGACCACAGGAAGCCCCGGGTGCTGGTGATCAGCCTCCGCACGCACACAGACATCCCACCGGCAGGGGGTCGGTGACTGGCCCGGAGATCAGCTACAAGCAGGAGGCAGGCATGTGAAGCAGAGCTGCGCTGCGCTGCAGGGAGTCTGCCCATCCTCCTTATTCACCCAGCAGCGGCAGCGCAGGGAGGTCTCCAAGCCGCGGCATGTCAGAGGGCGCGGGGAGCGGCGCATGCGCGGCATGGCAGCGGACGTGTGGGGGGAACGGCGCCGCTGCCAGCCACTTCTGGGCATGCATGGCGTCAGCGGGCGGGTGGAGGTGGAGTGGCGCTTGTTAGGAGCTGTGGCGGCGGTGAGTAAATGTTGAGCAGGAGGGAAGGAGCGGCGCCGGCGGCTAGCACCGCCGCATGTCAGCGGGCGTGTGGGTGGGAGCGGTGGCCATTAGGAGCGGCGCCGGCGGCTATCGCCGCCGCATGTGATTTACCAAAACACAGCCCGGCCTCAACTGCCAGCACTTTGACGTCACATCCGTTTCATTTTCTGTCTCCACAATCCATTTTTGTCCCATTAGGAATGAGGTGCCACTAAAGAAGTTTCACTTCAAAAATAATGTTTCTGTGCACCAAAAAAGTCTGTTAATAGTGTTAGTGCAGATTACAATCGCTATGTATCAACCAAACAAAGTGTTTGATGCAGCACGGATGTTTCAGAATATAGGGTAGTCAATGAAAATTTCAAGATATATGCTGCACACCAGAAAAAATGGGGAAAAAAGCTGATACATTTACCGGTACTCCTAGTAAGACCTGTAAATCATCCAGTGTACAGTATCCAATGAAAAGCAAGCAGATGAACCAGGGCACTTCAGATTTTTCAACAAAATATTATTGTGCCATAAGTACACATAGTACACACAATGTTTCAGCCTCTCTATAGGCCTTTTTAAAGTGAAGTGGTAATGACAATGAAAAACTATGCAATTTCTTTAATTATAATTGTGGTTCACATACTTTTTCTCCCCACTGTATGACACAAACGAGTTGCTAGAAAAGCATTGGGTCATGTTGAATATATGACTGATACAACTGCAATTAAAACAGAATTATGGGGGAAAGGGGCGTTTAAATGTAAAACTAGTATGAGTAAATATCAATTATTATTAGTGTAATATTATTAGGCTATAGGCGCCTATATATTTTTTTAAGAATACCTAGCAGTGAGGGTGTGACTGTGGGATTCTATACCCAAGATATGGTTTTAACTAAATGTAGGGAATTTATAGTGTCAAGGAATTGCTCCTGTGATGGGTGAAAAGACTTATAAAGTAGCAAAACACGTTAAATCTTATATGGTTTAAAAAATAAAAATCGGTTCTGTAGTATTAGATAATAGTAACTTTTTTAAAAAAAATTTTAAATTAAACTCTTAATACATTTTTAATGCATTTTAAAGCATCCTTTGATTTCTGTAGCAGGTTTTAGCGCACTTTCCCAGCAGTGTAAGATCTTTGCAACACTTTCCTATTTGTGATAATTTGTTGCCAATGTTCCCAGCAAATGTCCAATCTATTCTATCAAACGCCTTCTCTGCATCTAGGCTCAATAGGATAGATCTAGTGTCGATACGGTGGACATGGTCTATTATATTTATTATTTTTCTGGTGTTGTCAGACGCCTGCCTACCCGCTACAAATCCGACCTGGTCGGTATGAATTAGTCTTGGTAGGATGGGGTTTAATCTGTTGGCCAGGATTTTGCTATATAGTTTCAGATAGGTATTCAGTAGGGATATTGGTCTGTAGCTACCGCACTGCATAGGGTCTTTACCTTCTTTGTGAATTATAGCTAAATTTGCGCTAGACATAGAGGGTGGGATTGGGCTGCCCTTCATAAAGGAGTTGAACATTTCTATAAGGTAGGGAGTCAGAATTGGTAGGAACCTCTTGTAGTAGATGTTGGAGAAGCCATCCTGGCCCGGGGCTTTAGAGATTTTTAATGTTTTTACCGCCTCTATCAGTTCCTTCTGTGTAATCTTCGCATTTAAAGCTACGTTTTCTGCGTCTGACAATTTTAGCAGGTTACAGTTATCTAGGTATTTCTTAATTGTCTCCAAGTTTGTTGCTTGGAGTCCTCTCCCTGGGGTCTTAGATTATACAATTTGGTATAAAAGTTTTCGAACTCCTGCGCAATTTTCTTTTCGTTATAAGTAATATTGCCCTTTTTATCTTTAATTGCCGTGATTTGTGACCTGACCCTCACTCCTCTCAGCCTGCTAGCCAAAAGCTTGTCTGCTCTATTACCTTTGTTGTAGTAGCGCTGCTTAGTCCACCTCAGTGCTCTTTCTACATTGTCAAATTGGGTCTGTTTTAACTCTGCTCTGGCGGCAGTTAGTGCCTTGTATCTTTTTTTCGAAGGGCTTTCTTTGTGGAATTGTTCTAAATTTGTGACTTTATTAGTCAGATCTTTGAATATTTTTAGTTTAGATTTTTTTCTGCGTGAAGCGTAGCTTTGTTGGCCTCCCAGAGCATTGCCGGGGAAGAGACTGTTCCTTTGTTCAGGGTGAAGTATTCTTTGATCTCTTGCCTAATTTTGGATTCAATTTCTGGGTGGTTCAATAGGGAGTTGTTTAGTCTCCAGTGATATACAGTGGTCTTAACAAATGGACGAGTGAGAGTCAGGTCAATAGGCGCATGGTCCGACCATGTAATGGGGCCATTGTCCGATTTCAGGGCTGCCTATGAGATATTTTTTGCTACTAAAAAGTAGTCTATTCTCGAATATGTTTCATGCGGAGTAGAGTAAAATGTATAGTCTCTTTGGCCCTGGTGTTGGGTTCTCCAGACATCCACCAGCGAGAAGTCCCTCATTATATCTCTAAATTTTTCCCCAGTTTTGTAGGTTGGGGTGGAGTGCGTCTGATTAGGGACCGTGGATCTATCCAAATCAGGGTTGGAGGCCATGTTCAGATCACCCCCCACAATCAATGAGGGTAGGAAGCTCGGTTCTACAGTCTCCAACACTGAACTTAGAAAGTCCGTCTGATTTTCATTTGGTGAGTACAAGTTGAGCAGGGCAATTGCCGAACCTGAGAGTGAGCCATATATCAGCAAGAATCTGCCCCCTGGGTCTGTGGCTGTTTTTTCTACATTCAAGGGGGTGCCCTGTCGGATTAGAATCGCCACTCCCCGTTTCTTGCTACTGTAGGAGGAATAGTAGGCCGAGGGGAAGACACACCTAAAAGTATTTGGGGGGTCCTGGACCCCGAAGTGCATCTCCTGGAGAAATATCATGTCCCCTTCCGACCTTTTTAGTTCTTATAGTGCTAGTCTCCTTTTCCTATGAGACTGTAGACCTTTTACGTTTAGCGAGGTTATTTTAATAGATGCAGACCTAGCCATGGCTTTTTAATAGTATCCCAGGACCCAGGAGCCCCTTTTTTCCCAACGGAGGGGTCCGAATTATTTACCTTTGTGTTGACCGTGTATCTGTATCTTCCAATAGGGGCAGCCTTCTTACTTAGATTGAGATCCGCGGGCACGGAACACCCCAGGGTGGAGGAGTGGAGAGGGTGGTGAAGATAGAGAAGGGTGGCCTGCCAGAGGTACAGGGGCAGGTAGGAGAGAAAAAAGAAGTAGCGAGGGTCAGAGATTAACCCTAGTTTGGGTGAACCAGTCAACCTATTGACTGGCTGTTGGGCTTAAGGCCCCTTGTGGGCAGCCTCGATGACCGAGACCTGCAGGCAGTAGGAGAGAGGAGCCCGTGTTTCCAACGATCACTTTACCCTCTATAGTTGTTATAGTTATTACCCGTTTCTTTAAGGATTTGGGGTGGGCGAGATAGCGACCCTACCCCAGAGTAACCTCTATTTGGGTGAGCTGGGCCAGCCAGCAGCGTATGTCGGGTATATTTTATATAAGACCAGGTAACAGATATGTGTAAGGTAAGTGGAGGGAGGGAATAGGGCGGGGAGCTGGAAGGGGGGAAGGGTCCAGGAAAAAAGGGTGGGGGGGTCTATACAGGAGCTGTACACCCAGGCCCTCTTGTCCAGGTGCGCAATATTGAGATACCCAACCGTTCATTCATAGATAGCTTAGCAGACAATACAATGATCTATCGTATTTAGATATCACAAGGCTTGAAATCATCTACAATTGGTATCACAGAATTGACATTTTCGGCGTGGTTTCAAATAATGATCAAATGGGGTGGGAATGGGGGAGGGGGGAAGGGGTAGAGGAAAAAAGGGGGGGATGGGGGGGAGAAGGAGATGGGGGAGGAGAGAGGGATGGGGAGGAGGGGGGAGAGGGAGGGGGTAAGGGGGAGTGAGGCAGACGGAGGGGGGATGAGGGGGGGAGAGGGACAGAGGGGAGTGGGGGAGAGGGGAGGGGGGGAGAAAGGGGGTGAGGGGGGGAGAGGGGAGGGGGGAGAAGGAGGTTGAGGGGGGAGGGAGAGGGAGGGGGGTGAGGGAGAGGGGGGAGGGTTGAAGGAGGGGGGTAGGGAGAGGGATCAACTTATAACATAATTAAGTACTTGTCATAACTTTCAGGTATGCTTAGCAAGAATTACAGAGAGGTTTCTTGCATCATCACTAATTGGGTGGGTTTTCCATACAACCATCTGTCCACAATCAATGTTATGCTAGGCTTCCGTAAAACAAGAACAGGAACACAGGAGGGGTGTGCACATCAGAAAATAAAACAACCTTAGGGTAACATCTATGTGCCAAACTCTTTATCGTGCCTTTTAGTGGCATAAGATCGCATGTAAATATTTAAATGCTAAACTTTTTAAATAGGGAGGGTGGTCTCCTTCAACTTATTTACAGAGAAGCGTACAAACGGGGGAGGGTTTGAGAACCACTGGAGCATTCCGTATTAAACATTCAGTGCCAAAGCTAGTGGTGACCCGCGTGTGCTGCTAATTTTGGGTAAGATAGGGGTCGGCACCCAATAGCCTTACACAGGGGGGGAGCATTCAAATCGGGTTTAGAAGTTCTGCCCCCACGAGAGCCCGGATCTAACCTGTGTTTGGTGTTGGCGTTCCATCTTCTGCGATTAGTCCAAATATGGGCACAGTGTCCCTCGCGTTCTAGGTCCAAGGTGTTTCTGCTCTCCCGGGGCTCCCTGGTAGGCCTCCGTAGTTCCCCATTGGCCCTCCCCCCCACACCCCAGGACCGACGCAGGAGACCACCGACAGCCCCAAAACCCAGCCCCTCCACATTCCCCCCAACCTCCCACAAAAGAGAAAAACAGAGTGACGGCCCCCGCACCCATCGGCGATCCAGTCGACGGCATTGCCGGAGCTCTTCTCCGGTATCTCAGGGTCAAGTGACCCCCTGCATCAGGCCTCTCGCGCCATGAAGGTGGTCCTGGATGTCGGGAGTCAGCGCGTGAGGAGTTCGGCGGATCACTCAAACTCCTCGGTCAGGTAGTTGATTCTTCTGGGCATTTCGATCCGCCAGCCTCTCTGAGGCCCTGACAGGGACCCCCTGCAGCCTGATCACAGAGAGTCCGGTAGGTCTGGTCTCTGCGGGGCAAATGGCTCCACGCCAAGCTCGTGTGCGAACTCTGGCATGTCCTCCGGCTGTCTGATGGAGAGTTGTCTGCCATTTCACACCACAATTAGCCAGAACGGAAATCCCCTGTTACGCCGGTGCTGCCCGCAGACCAGACCCATCCCCTGTACCGAAGGGGGAAGTAGGGATAAATGCACCCCCAGCAAAGGAGCGAGTCCGGAGTGTGGTGTTAAGCGTTGCCAGGCCAGATATAAGTAACGTAGACAATACTTGCCGGTACCGGGTATAGGAGAAGAATAGTGATTGCCTTGCCGAGGACAGGGAGCGGAGAGATGAAGAAGGTTGAAGTCCAAGCCATGATCGTGGGATGCCAGAGAATACGTAGTCCAAGGAGAGCCGAAGTCGAGAGCCAAAGGGGGTAGTCGTACGAGCCGTGTCAAAACCTGTAGTAACCGAGAGTTCACCAAACACATCCATACAGAGACTATGTTGAGCGATGAGTGAGGGCTCAGAGATGCTAAATAAGGCTGGGCTGACCAATCAGGTATGGAGGCTGTAGAGGGAGAAAGGGGGTGGCCCGGGATTAAAGGGGTTACACCCCATTTGGCCATCCCCTGACCTCACCAGGAAGACAAGGGGTTAACTGGGCTGAGACCCAGAACTGTGATTTAACTCCTGTTATGACATGTAAATGTGTATTCCCCTGTTCCCCCTGTTTTATTGTAACATCTGGTTAATCAGTGTCTGCATCACACACACACTGGGATCCATCCGGGAGCACAAGGGTTAATAGTTGTATAGTGATTATAGCCCTTTGTGTAACTTTCCCGCCTTTTCAGGCACCATTTTGCAGGCTCCCATAGGCCGCCATTGGATCTCCATGTCTTTCAATGGCGAATCTTGCTGTTGAGTCCTGTTCCTGAGAAGACCAGCAGATGGCGTCCGAGAGGGAGAGCGGCGGTTTCCCATTGAAAGTCAATGGGCTCATTGACTTCAATGGAGAAATCCTCGAGAGAGCTTTCCAGGAACGAGTTGGCTGCCGTCCAAACCGCTTAACCGCAAAGCAGATACATTTTCAATAGGAGAGCTTTGATCACTTACAAGTCAAGTTCAATGACAAGTGGCGTGGGAATAAACAGTTCTAGGGCCCCTAGGAATAAAATTCTTTCTGTCCCTAGTTCCTAGACCTCCCCCCACTCGACCACAACCGGGTCCCCGTATCCTGGACCCCCGATAAGGGTCGAACCAAGAAGAGCGGGCCACGCCATAGGTTCCAATGACGGCGGCAGAAACAGCTCAGGAAAACGGCTAAGTGTCAAAAGCTGAAATTTGGTAATCCATAGCTACGGTTCCGGAGGGCCCAGCGGATCAGGGTTTGGGGTATCTGTAGCCACTGCTCCGGAATCACTGCAGAACCATCCTTGACCCGCTTGGACCAACCCGATGGAGTATGGACCCCCTTGAAAGTTCGGGATTTCTCCCATAGACTTCAATGGCGGCCAAACCCCATTGACCGGCTACGGCGGAAAACCCCCATTGACTTCAACGGCGGCATCGCCCAGTTGAAAGTCTATGGCGGGGATTCCCATAGCCGCCAATGGCGGCGGTTTGCCATTGAAAGTCTATGGCGGCGGAACCCGTTGTTTTCAATGGGGATTTAGTGAAAAAACGTGATTTAATTTACAGCGGAGTTTTGTGTATTAAAATGTGAAACGGTTTTAAGTGTATTTGTGTATCTCCAGTTCCCCAGGTCGTAGCAAGTCACAAATTGGACCCTAGGGTGTCCCAGTTCCGGCATTGAGAACTGGGGAGTTTGGACCTGCTGGACCCAAAGGACCCATTGTTCATGTTTTATCCAACATACTGTATTTCAAGGTATGGGTAAAACCCAGAGGAAATTCCTTTGCATACCAAGGTAGCATATGGCCAGAAAGGCGACCCAATGTCTAGGACTTGAGTATGTTTCAAAGGATTTTGTCACCTCCACTGTTTGCATGAGGGCGGAGATTACTCAAACCAGAGCAGTCTTCAAGTGTTCCATTTCACACCTCTCAAACAAAGAATATCCTGCCAGAATCCCAAATTGGTAGACTAGCTGGCATTCCTGAGGTAGAGGAGGGGTTATAGAAATGAGACCCCAGAGCTCTACTGCGCATGTACCAATTAGCAGGGGGGCATGAGTCAAATTGTGTTCCCACGTTAACGACTGGCTAGAGGTAATTGAAAACCAATCCACGGTACTCAATGTTAAGGATAGGGCACAAAAGGTTTATAAACTGTTGTCCCCCTGTATCCTTTGTCTTCAATTTATCATCTGAATGCTACCTGATTGCGAGAGAATTGCTATGCCTCATACTTCTCATTCCCCAACCCCAAAGTAAGTGTACTTCTTGTTTGTTACTGTATTATTCGTGTGTTCACCTATCCAAAGGAATAAATATACTTTATTATATCTAAGACTCGTCCCAGTTCAACCCAGTGATTTGTGTAACACTTTAATACCTGTGGCAGGCTATCGTCACAGAGGCGCGTCAGGAGGACTCAGGGAGCCTCTCTGTATAGGTGTGGCTGATACAACCCAGGTGAGTACTGGTAGCACTCTGATTACACCCGTGCGGTGTACGGTGCGGAGCCTCACAGCAGGAGTGGAAGTAGAAGAGTGGATGCTGGGCGTGCGCTCTGTAAGCTGCGTGTGCACGCGACCAGTGTTGGAGGACACACGTGTGCGTGCGGGACAGAGGAACTGCACCTGCCACTGAGAAGGAGGAGGAGCGGTGGGGCCGCCAAGGGGAGGGGCCCTGCGGCGACGGAGGAGCTGACGGCCCATGGAGGCAGGTAAGCGGAGGTTGCGCTGCACGCCCTGAGTCTCTCTGAGGGTAGTCTGTGTGTTGCGCGGACTGCGCTGAGAAATCAGATTCCTAACATCCCCATCTGTAGTTTATGCCCCTCTCCCGGAGCAGCATAGTTAGAGGTTTTAACTCTCTGCGTCATTCAATAGTCGTCCTGGAGAGATCATTGAAGATTTGTAGGGGTTCTTCTTGGAATTCAATCACGTTTTTGTCCCTGCAGGCTGCAATAATTTTTTCTTTTGTGGAATAGCTGTGCATGCGCACAATCACGTCCCTTCTTCTTTTTGGGTCACTTGATTTGGGGCCCAGCGCACTATGAGCTCTATCCAGCTCTAAATCCCTCTCTTCTAGGCCGTCGCAGACTGTATTGAAGAGATCCACCAAATAGGGCCTTAGGAGATCAGGTAGAACCTCTTCAGGGACATTGCGGATCCTCAAATTTAGCCAGCGGTCCCGGTTCTCCTGATCCTCCAGGCCCTCTGTGACAGGGTGAATAAACGTCACCAGACCTATGCCTGGCAGACTTATGTGTAGTGCAGCAGTGAGGAGGTTAACTTTCAGCTGAGTTGATTAGTCTGATCCCAGCTGCCTCATCAAGGTGTTTTAAAACCCCAAGGCTGTACACACATGCAGGCTAGCTGGTCAAGAGATAGGACTGAAATGCTGAAGTAAGATTACTGCTATAAGGTCTGTCTTCAAAGTACATGTTTGATGAACTGTCTGTGTCCTGTATGCTGAAAATAAGCTGTTTTGTTTTTGTATGCTGAAAAGAAGCTGTTTTGTTTTTGTGTGCTGTATTTTTTAAGGCTCAATAAATAAGCCTTATCAAGAGAACCCGCGTGTGGTGGCATGTACCCTGCAACATATGGTGTCAGAAGTGCCGGGATGTTGAGAGGCCCCTGCAGTTGAAGGGCCACACACAAAAAAATGATAAAACAAAAAAATGGAAGAATTTTTAAAAGAGTTTCTGTGCGCGCAGACCAGACAGCAGGGACTGTTAATGCAGGAACAGGCCCAACTACAGGCAAAGAGAGATGAAAGACTACTACAGCAGCAAACTCAGCTCCTAACCCAGCAGCAGGCAACATAGGAGGAGCGGATGGCCAGGCTGCTTACCCAATTCCAGGGGTCTGCCAGCCCAGAACTTGCGAACAAACCCCTGGTCCTCCTGAGGAAAATGGCTCCGAACGAGGATCCAGAGGCTTTTCTACTGATGTTTGAAAGGGTTGCCAAGCTCAGGGCTGGTCTGCAGATTGCTGGGCAACTGCTTTGGCCCCGCTCCTCATAGGAGAAGCCCAGGCCTCATATCAGGACCTCCCAGCAGATCAGGCAATGGACTACCAACAAGTAAAAGCCGCCATACTGGATCGCTTAGGTCTGACCCCAGAGACCTACCAGCAGCAGTTCCGGAACCTGAATTACACCGCTAAGATGAGACCCCGGGTCCTCGCTCAGCGGTAATTGGACCTGTGTACTCGCTGGATACAACCCGAGGAGCGCACTAAGGAGGCAATTCTTGAGCAAGTTGTTTTGGAACAATTCCTACAGATAATACCCCCTTCTGCATGCTCGTGGGTAAAACGCCATGCTGCTGAAACCCTAGGTTTTGCGGTCCGACTCGTTGAGAACTTCCTTGGGGCCGAGGATCTGGCGAGTGCCCTGGACCCGACGGATCCAACTTCACCAGGACTCGCGGACACCCAAAGAGGGAGATCGGAACAACGGGGAAACTACGCAACCGCCAAGTGCCACGAAAGGAGCAGTCCTTCCAACAAGGAAGAAGTCAAAACGCCGGGCACCGCCGAGACCCTCATCCCCTTCGTGATGTCGGCTTGTCGCCAAATGAGCGGAACTTCTGAGGACGTTGCCCACAGGACCCATCAGATGCCTGGTCTCCAGTATCCGGTCCAGCGGAGCGCTATACACGGCACCCTCCTGCGAGGAAACCATCTCCATGTTCCGCCTGCGGAGAACAAGGCCACCGGCATGTGGACTGTACTCAGATGGATTGTTCCTTCAGCAGGACAGTCGCCTCGGCCTTCCCCAGAGGAAGTTGCAAGCCCTGGCTACTTCCAGCCCAGATTGGGGGTAAAACCGTCCAGGCCCTTGTAGATTCAGGCTCTGGAAAAACGCTGTTACCGCCTGACGTGCTTTCCTTTGACCCCCATGGAGTATAGAGTGTATACACGGCGATGTAAAATGGTATCCGACTGCCAAAATCCTGCTACAGGTAAAAGGTCAGGAGGCCAGGATCGAAGTAGGAGTCGCTCCTTGGCTCCCTGCCCCCATTTTACTCGGCCGTGACTGGTCTTTCTTTTCAACCCTAATTGCTCCAGTTGCTCTGGAGGAGCTTCATACTCTGGCTCAGGAGAAACCTGGGAAACTGTTCCCCTTCTCAGCAGACCTGTTCCCCAGTAGACACCGAGTTCCAAAGACTCGGAGACAAAGACGCTATGATAAACAGGACTGGTTGCAGAAATCTGGGTCTCAAGATGGTCATACAAATAGACATAAGTCACAAGTAATGACTGGGGATGGCCAGAAAGAGGGAGAGATAGACCCTGGGGATTTACAAGAGCTATGTCTCCCTGATTTTCGCCAGAGGCAGAGGGAAGACCCAGTCCTGGCCAGACAATATGACAAAGTGGTAAAAATTGATGACCATATATTGAATGCACAAGGGGTAATGGTGTTCCCTCATTTTGAATTGTCGAATGATATCCTGTATAGGGTGAACAAGCAGACACAAACAGGGGAGGTCACCAGACAAATATTGGTTCCCAAGGCATTTGTTAAAACTGTCTTCACCCTAGCCCATACTGTCCCTTGGGGTGGTCACCTTGGTAGAGATAAAACCTTGGACCGTATTTCGTTCCGCTTCTATGCTTCTATCTAGGGATGCATAGTGATATTGCTAAGTTGTGTGCGACATGTCCTGAATGCCCGCTGACTAGTCCGAAGGGACAAAAACCAGCCCCCTTGGTGTCGGTTCCCTTTGAGAGGATTGGAGTAGACTTGGTAGGACCGCTAGAACCATCTGCGAAAGGGCACAGGTTTATTCTTATAATAGTCGACTATGCCACAAGATATCCTGAGGCGTTTCCCCTGAGGACAGCAATGCCGAGGCAAGTAGCCAGCAAATTGTTGGAGCTGTTCTCACGGGTTGGACTTCCCCAGGTTATGTTGACTGACCAAGATACAAATTTTATGGCTAAACTGATGCAGGATGTCTTGAAATTATTAGAGGTCAAGTCTGTTCGGACATCGGTCTACCATCCATAGACTGACGGATTGGTGGAAAGATTTAACCGAACTCTGAAAGGGATGCTAGAAAATTTGTAGATTCAGAGAAGAGAGCCTGGGATGAACTTCTCCCATTTCTGCTGTTTGCAGTGCGGGAAGTTCCCCAGGCCTCCACGGGATACTCTCCATTTGAATTGCTGTATGGCCGCCAACCCCGGGGTATCCTAGACCTCCTGAAGGAGTCCTGGGAGGAACAGCGGTCCCCTTCTAAGAATACCCTGCAATATGTATTGGACCTTAGGAAGCGCCTAGATGTGGTCGGCCATTTTGCTAGGGAGAATCTTAGATCAGCCCAGGACAGTCAAAAGAGACATTACAATCAAAATGCTCGTATGAGAGTGTTTCACCCGGGAGACCAGGTGATATTATTGCTACCCAGTTGTGAGAGCAAACTCCTAGCCAAATGGCAGGGCCCATTCGAAGTACTCCGCCGCAAGGGTAATGTGGATTACGAGATTGCTCAACCAGGGTCCAGGAAGGGTAAACAAATTTACCATGTGAACTTGCTGAAACCCTGGAAGGTGCAGCGGTTTCTATTCATCCCCCCGGTGGAGGAGGAAACGGACCTGGGTCCTCAGCCCCCACGGGGGAACATCTGTGGTGATGAGAAAATCCCAATGGGTAGACAATTGTCCTCTGAACAAAAAGGGGACTTGTTCGAAATAATTACACAATTCAATTATGTTTTTTCTGATTTACCAGGGCAAACTAATTTAGTGTCACATGTGATAGAGACAGCACCTGGGGTGAAAGTACGTTCTCGTCCTTACAGGGTGCCTGAAAGCCGTAAGGCCCTGGTAGACAAGGAGGTACAAGAAATGTTACACTTAGGCGTGATTGAGGAATCATGCAGTGAGTGGTGTAGTCCACTAGTTATGGTCCCTAAAACCGATGGGAAGGTAAGATTTTTTGTGAACCTCTGAAAGGTCAATGCGGTATCCAAATTTGACGCATATCCGATGCCAAGGGTGGATGAGTTAATTGACGCCCTTGGTAACGCGGAATATATATCCATGCTGGACTTAACAAAAGGATACTGGCAAATATCTTTGGAGGAAAAGTCCAAGTGCAAAACAGCCTTTGCCACTCTCATGGGTTTATAACAGTTTGTGACAATGCCATTTGGACTGCATGGAGCCCCAGCCACATTTCAGAGATTCATGGATAAAGTGCTGAGACCTCATAGGGCTTATGCCGCAGCCTACCTAGACGACATTGTCATTTAAAGTAGACACTGGTGGGACCATCTAAATAGGCTGAAAGCGGTCCCCAAATCTCTAAGAAAGGCAGGGCTCACAGCCAACCCTAAGACATGTGCCTTAGGTAAGGCGGAAACCAAGTACTTAGGGTATGCAGTGGGAGGTGGAAAAGTAAGGCCACCAGCCGACAAGGTAGCTGCCCTGAAAGAAGTTCCGACTCCCCAAACAAAGACGTAGGTACGCTCTCTGCTGGGTTTAGCAGGGTACTATCGGCGGTTCATCCCCAACTACTCGGAAGTTGCAGCCCCACTATCAGACCTCACAAAAAAGTGTGCCCCTACACAAGTGGTATGGTCAAGGGAGTGCCAAAAAGCCTTTGAGGCGATAAAAAGGTGTCTATCAGAGGGTCCCGTCCTTAGAAGCCCAGACTTCGAAAAGCCTTTTATCGTGCAAACTGATGCCTCAGAGATAGGGCTAGGGGCAGTGCTCTCACAACAGTTTGAGGGAGTGGAACATCCAATCCCTTTTCTGAGTAAGAAATTGTTCCCGAAGGAAAAAAACTACTCAGTAATTGAGAAGGAGTGCCTCGCAGTAAAGTGGGCAATTGAGGCCTTGAGGCATTACCTGGCGGGAGTCCATTTCACATTGGTAACAGACCATGCTCCATTGAAGTGGTTAAATAGTATGAAAGACTCTAATGCTAGGTTGACCAGGTGGTATATGGCCCTCCAACACTTCTCGTTTGGGATTCAGCACAGACCTGGAAAAGAAAATGTGAATGCTGATTTCTTCTCTAGAGAAGGGGTGGATGGTCGGGCTTCAGCTGTGCGTGGCCCCAGCCACACACTAACAGGGGAGGAATGTGACCGGGTGAATAAACGTCACCAGCCCTATGCCAGGCAGACTTATGTGTAGTGCAGCAGTGAGGAGGTTAACTTTCAGCTGAGTTGATTAGTCTGATCCCAGCTGCCTTATCAAGGTGTTTTAAAACCCTCAGGCTGTACACACATGCAGGCTAGCTGGTCAAGAGATAGGACTGAAATGCTGAAGTAAGATTACTGCTATAGGATCTGTCTTCAAAGTACATGTTTGATGAACTGTCTGTGTCCTGTATGCTGAAAAGAAGCTGTCTTGTTTTTGTATGCTGAAAAGAAGCTGTTTTGTTTTTGTGTGCTGTATTTTTTAAGGGTCAATAAATAAGCCTTATCAAGAAAACCCGCATGTGGTTGCATGTACCCTGCAACACCCTCTTTCAGGAATGCAACTTCAGTGCCAAGGCGAATAATCTCCTCATCTGCTTCTGTTTGCGCATGGAGGGCTGCGTCCAGCCTGTTCTCCAGGTCTACTGTTCTGTTCGTGAGGTTGCCAATCTCCTCCTTTAGCTCGATAGTCATATTTTTAAAATCATGCTGGAGAGATCTGTATAATTTTTCGTGGGAGGATGCCAGCATTTCTTCCAGGTATGCTCGGGTAATGGTCCCCTATGCCGCTGGTATTTCAGTCGGCCGCCCCAGATCTTTTCTCTGAACTTCAGCGCCATCTTGTTCGCCGTCTTGGGCCCCCGACCCTCGTTGCGCCGGCGAAAAATACTTGCTAACTCCCTTAGAAGGTTGTGCTTTTCCTCCTTGGGACATGTTGGGGGTTTCAGCTGCACAATTATGACAAATTTTGGGGGGATATTTTGGGGGAAAGATGCTGAATTATCAGTTTATCTGCGTGGGCTCCTGGAGCTCTCTTCCTATGCTGCCATACTGGTCGACGACACCGGAAGATCCCCCATAGAGCTGATATTTTAACCCAAGAGATGTGACTAGATCACCTAGAGAGTGTGTAAACAGAAAAGAGAAGAGGTCCCAGGACAGAGCCCAGATGTACTCCTACAGAGAGATCGATAGCGGAGGAGGGGGAGGTGTTAATAAAAGAGACACAGGAAGTATGATAGGAGAGGTAAGAGGAGATCCAGGATAGAGCTTTGTTACGGTACCAAGAGTATGGAGAATGTGAAGGAGAAGAGTGTGGTCCACAGTATCAAATGAGAGATATATTGAGTTGAGTAAAATGAATAGAGAGGTCGAGAAATATGAATAGAATGTCTTGACCTTTGTCTTTGGCAGCATGCAGGTCATCCATTATTTTAGTGAGGGCTGTATCAGTGGAGTGAGCAGTGCAGAAGCAGGATTGTAAAGTGTCTAGATGGAGCAAGCAAGATAGTGACTTTAGCCAATGTATACACAGCTAATTCAGCTCAACCCCGTTCTAGCACGATCCACTACAACGTGGATCCGCTTATAACGCTGTGCGAGTGTGGCTCCCGTTTAATTTTTTTCTTCTTAAACTTTAATAACACACACACACAGTCTCATTAACCCTCAAAGTGCTGGCATATACTCAAACTTATTCTGTTCAATAATCTCCTAATGGACTTGAGGGTATGTTACATGCTTGAGTATACAAATCTTTTTCTTCTATATTTCTTTTGTACAGAATACGAAGTAAGTATGGTCTACTTTTGCAAACATTTGACTGACTTTGGAGTGTTTAATCTAATCAGAGTGTTAGACAATCTGTTTTTTTCAGTAATATATTCAAACGTACGGCACCAAAATAATGTAGAAGATTAACAGAGAGATATCTCCATTAGGATTCTGCTTTTAAATGGATAAATATTGTGAAGATTTAAGCACCTCTGCCGGGATGGGGGGGGGGGGGGGGGGAATGAAGGGGGCTGGCTCTGGGCGGGGGACTGAGACAGAGACAAGACATCCCGGCTTCTCCATAATGCGTGAGACTCCCCCCCCCCTCCTCTCTCGCAGACTCACACACCACCACCCCCACCCGAGTCACATAGTTGCAGTCTCCTTGCCTCCAGAGTCAGCGCCTAACTCCTCAGTGAAGTCTATCCCAGGCTGCGCCTTCAGAAGGGGACCCGGCGCAGAGCAGTCTGCAGCACTGTGAGGTACCTGTTGCCTTAAGCATTCCCCTGTTGCACACACGCTCACTGCCACCACGGGATAATGATTGACCAATGGTAGAAGCAGGTACACTACTCGCGGCCGGTACATAATGAGTCCATCCCTCCGTCCCGTTCCCAGATCGCAGCAGCCATTTTTTCCCCACAAGCCCGGTTATAACGCGACCTCATTCTGTGGCCCCTGAATACCGCATTATAATGGGGTTCAGCTGTAATAGGGAATCGCAATTTCCCCCCCTTCTAGCGGAATTCATGAAAGGGAGAATAATCATAGATAGGGAACTTTAACTCAGTATGTAATCCAAACCTACATAAATCAGAGGCCCAGCAAAAAATACAAAAGGGGCGGCAGCCTGAATAATTTATTGGAGCTCACCTAAGACCTATGTGATGATATCTAGAGGCTTACAAACCCCAACGCTAGGGACTAAATTTTTAATTTTTTCTAGTGAATAAAACAGGTATGCCGATGGCCAGATTTGAAAGCCCATAAATTGCTTTGTCGTCTTTTTTTTTTTTTTTTAAAGACAAAAAGAAAGGTTCATCTCTAAGTGCATTGCAAATTTACATAAAGCAGAATCTTTACATAAAGTTAACCACTCTTAGACAAATTATCAATACGTGCTCAAAATTAGAGGTGACTTTAAGATTCTTCAAATTGATAAAGCTTTGAAATGGACTGAGCAATTGTTTACCAAAAAGATGCAAGACAGACAGGCTTAGGAAAGTAATCTAATCTTCTAAAATAACAGCAATTAGGCTGAAAAGTGATACAATTTCATATGATCCCAGCTGATTGAAAAAGAGTTTATAGACTCCTGCTCCTCACCATACAACCTACAAAACATCCACAAAACAAAGAAATATTTTACAAGAGGATAGAGAGATTTTTAAATGCATGTCAGATGCCTTTTTTAGATGGGGCAGACAGGGTATTACTGATTAAAAAAATATAAGCAGAAGAATTATTACTAGTTAAAAAGGTCTCAAACCTCTAAGACGCCAGACCCATGCAGCCTCTCAAATATATATTACAAGACATTTGTAGCCCAACTTACCCCATTTAGACTCTAAGGGGCCTATGGTCTTCATAAATCATCTCGCTGGGCCTGTTACGCCGTCAGTTTTTTCAACATAGTTGTCACGGTATTCAGAAAGACTATGAAGACCGGCGATAGCTAAAAGCCCAAACTGTCGAGGAGCAGCGATCTGATATTCGCCTCACTCAAAAGGCCTCATTCGTCTACCTGCAGCGATGTACTGCGATCTGGCCTGCGCAAATCTCGCCAGCGATCTCAGGGTTTTAATAGCAATTTTATTACTAGTGTACGTGAGCAGGGGATCTCCGGAGCAAATATTTACAGAGTGATCCAAGAGGGATCAAAAAAGATTACCCATATCTGCACTCAGCCTAAAAATTCCTAATACTATATGGTAGACAGTCTTCAAATAATGTTGGTTTTAATTGGTGTTAATACATCTGGGCTATATATCAGAAATCTGTCTGATATGACTGAGAACGAAAAACTATGTGGTCACAACAAAATGTCTCAAAACATTAAAAAAAAAATTTTTATTAACCAAATAGACTCACTAAGTGCAACATATATACACACAATATCAATTGTTAAAAAATCCCCCGTGGTGGGATACAAAGGTATATTGAAACAATGTCAATATACAGATAGATACAGTATAGGGAAATCATCTGTTGTGTAACAATATCCCCTGACAGCAATTGTTACAAACCGCTTGGTTTGTATCAAGGTAAGTAGATAAATAATCTTATGAATCCAAATAATGTCAGTATGGATGTCTCAAATAGTGTAAAATATCCTGTCATAGCGGTGATTAGCAGCATATTCAGTGTTCACTGAACCATAGAAGAGGTGCCATTTAGTATTGGGAATGTATCCTTATGTCCCTGGTTGTTACCATAGGGGGTTAATCATAATAGGGTGTAGTGATTCATTCAGCTACAGTATGTCCGCATACATGTCTAACACAGCAGAGCAGATCCATACAATATGGTGTTAATCCAAACATCAGAAGGTACAATGTAACCCATGAAAGGTCCCCTGTATTTATTAAAACAGGGGTAAAGTGTAAGTCGCAATATAGTACTTAGATATATTATCAATTGTATAGTACTTGTGCACATATTTTGCACTTGCAGAGAAATAGAATAGGTTTTCTCTGCAAGTGCAAAAAAAAAAAAACCGGTCATATGATACAGCTGTACAATCTGACCCTAAAATGTCTTTAATCCCATTGGCTGTAATTAGAAACATTTTGTAATACACAAAATTAGAGCATGGAGATATAGATCCTGTTTAATATCTGATGCTCACATTTAGGTTAAAGACATATTACACTGTGCAAAAAGTTATAACAAAAAAGGTTAATGTTCCCTTTTGTTGTACCATAAAAGTTATTCTATTATAAATGTACTATTGTAACGTGTACTAACCGCTAAGGTAAAGAAGGGGTTAACTCCACCCGCAACCCCCCGCAAAGCCTAAACACCCACCAAGGACCAAATACCACCTTCACCCACCCCCAATACCCACAATAAACCTGGCACAGGTAGTTAACCCCTTCATTGCCTTAGTGGTTAGTCGCTAAGATAATGAAGTTGCCTGTAAATGCATTTTTATTGCATGGGATTCATGCCGGGGGTCTCTGGTGCTGATATTAATGTGTATCAGCTCTGGAGACTCCTGGCATCAATCCGAGGCAGGAAAAATGCATATTTTTTCCAAGTCCTCTCTCGCCGCCTTATCGGCTGGTTCTCACCACCTCCACGCCAACTGTTCCTGGCGGGAGGATTTTGAGATGAAATCGCCATTCTAGAGCCTCGATTAGTCCCGACAACCTACTCAGGGCTACTAGAATTGCACGAATGGGAGAACCTGCCGATAAGTGGCTTATCGCCGCTCGCCTGCGATTTATTTTTTTGGAGAAAAAAAATGCAGAAAAGGTCTTTTATCGGCCACTTATCGAGGCTTACTGAATAGTTGTAGGCCTTTTTGGCGAAAAGGCCTTGATAAGTGGCTTATTGAGGCTTATAGCATATGCCCCTGTAACTCAGTAGAAGTCACATATAGAGTTTGAGGGAAACCAGCTATAAATCTTCAATGATTTAGCACCCACAACTGTAGCAAAAAGAAAGGATTTTAAATAAAATATAGTTGGGGGTGTCACGGGAGACCAGGCATTTACATCTTTTTACCAGGATCATATATTGAGCAAAACCGGTAAAGTGAAATAAATTGTGATTTATTTGCATGAAAAGGCATGCACACTATGATAAACATACTACATAAGAAGAGACACACTTACTTGGGAACCGGGGTAAAAAAAAACCAGACTAACCTAGCTGTATGGCACTCTAAAACAAGAGTTTTTCTTTGACCGGGACTTAGCCAAAATGTCCTGGAACTCAAATCGTCTTGAAATCCCAGCCGCAACCACTACATTCAATTGTCAGAACTTGTTTGCAAAAAGCCGGACTTAAAAAATATTCCGGGTTGGTTTATCTGAAGCCGGTGCCTTGCTATTCGCGCAAGAGCATCTTTTTCCACATTCAAAAACCCCACCACTGTTTTGGTACTTGAGAATCTGTTGACTGATTGGCTGAGAGGTTTTTTATAGTATTTTGGAGTTCATTCACAAAATACTACAGCCAATCACAGCGTGGGAACGTTCTTACCAGACAATCAGAGTGAAGCCGGTCCTGTGAAGCCGGGGAAGCGGGGATTCTAAATCTGCCAAGGGACATGCGCAAGTTTGCCACCTAGATGCTTGCTATTCAGGTGCCACCTGCTGGGTTAGGCTCCTCCAAGTCTGGTGGGGCAAATGGTAGTCCAGATGACTTCCATTCATCCCAGGATGTGGGTACTTGAGCCCTTCCCACCTCCCCAAATGGTCTTAACACCTCAGGCATCCCCTGTTGGCTTTCAACTTAGATGTCCTACAGACTTACTGGCACCAAACTTGGTAGCCCGGGTAGCATGCCGGAACATTGGTTCTGAAAGTTCCAGCTCATTACCGTGCACAACAGTATATATTATAGGAAACACAATGTTAATAAAAATATACTTTTACATGTCCTAAGTCTCTGGGTATGGGGAATAGAATAGAAAGCTGCACTGTATTTTCTACTAGCCTATATTCCCCACACACTATCTCATAGACTTGAACTGGGCCCTAAGCATCCCCTCACAACCTTATCTATGGTGGAGCACCCATGAACCCCTATATAGGTTCTGGGTTACCTGGGCATTAACTGGGTATTCCCCTTAACCTAGGGACCCCTCATAGTTACAGGGACACTTTGCATCCCTTTGCCCCATTTATCTATCTGTACTATGCTGAAGCAGGGAACCCTAGCGGTGAATCGTGCAAGCGTTTTCATGGGGATATATTGCCAGGACAATGTGCCTACATGTATGCAGGAATCAGACCTGATTCTTGGGTACATTTTTAAAGGAACCAAAATTCCTCTTCCCCCTCTTCTGAATCCTGTCTCTTTCTTGTCATTTTGTTTCTCTGTTCTAGAGGTGGTGTTTGGTTGGGATCCCACGTGTTTTGTCTGCCTCATTTTCTCTAGTCTGACTTAAAAATCATCATTATCACTTTCTTCATTTCTGTTCTGTAATGCTTCAAATTTATTTTCAGGGGAATTTGTTTGATCTCTCTTTCTCTGGGATGATGTCTATTTATATTCTCCCTATATTGGTTTTATCTTGGTCTCTGGGATGATATCCCTGTTTATTCTGGTATTATTATATTTCTTCCCATAGTTACAATTCATGGCTGTCTCTGATCTATCGCCCCAAGTTGGTCTATATGCTGTTTACCTTTTCAGATGTTTACGTGTGCGTTTTTTATAGCTTTGTTTTGAAAAAAAAAATAGGTTTAGAATGGTATCCAAAATCTCTAAGTGTTCGTGATTGATGTCTAGATTTATCAGGTGCACTATTCTGTGTGAAAAAAGGGAAGTCCTCCAGCGCATAGACTCAGTTCATCAACCCAAACAGATAAATGTGGAGAAAGATAAACACAGACAAAAAGGGATATTGGTAAAATAGCAAATACAGTAATAATAGTGTCAACTCTTAAAGAACTTATAAAAACTGTAGTGCTAACTACCCAAACCACTCTATAAACTAAGACAGCTTTCAAACATCCCAAACCACTTCTGACAGATAAACAACACACAGTTACATGTGTTGAGTCACACTAGGGATAAAGATGTACCCTTCAACAGCCACCAGTGGATGACTTAAAAAAGGTAGAAAAAAGGGAACATGGCCTAATACATTTTTTAACAACAATAGAAAAAATAAAAATGGATGCACTCACAAACAGCTTATTCACAAATGTATTAGTGAATAGCTTTCCAGCCTTGTGTTACTCCACTCGAATCCAGCACACCCATGTCTGTCCCTTTGCCTTAGACTTCCAGGATTTCTTTGGGGTGTCCTTCACAGCTGCTCCTGCATCTCTGTGTGTCACCTGCTTGCCGGTGGTTTCCCTGGCTCGTGCGCAGCCTGGTTCCAGCCCTCCAATACCGTTCCTACCAGTGTCCTGTTTGTGCAGGGATACAGGGGCCTGTCAGGGTGCTCTCTGATTGGTCAATCTGCCGGTGTAGAGCCGTACGGTGGCTGGCAGTGATCAAAATTCATCAAACGCGTTTCGCATACTGCTTCTTCAGTGATGATGTCATTAGGGGTATTAGCTATGTATAAATAGCCATCTCAGATTGTCCTCATCCAGAGCAGCTGCCCGATACAAAAGACTCTGACAGCTTACACAGTATACAGCACATGATCTCTAAAACCTTAGCAGAGACTTGTAAACCGGTCATGCTGATATTACAGTCCCAGAGAGAAACCAATAGTAATTATAAAAATATAAATACTCAACATTGGAATATAAATGAATAAGATATAATAGGATAGAGGCTGTTTACCTTATACTTAAATAAGCAGCGTATTAAATGGACTCTACAATGGGTAAATAGAGAGATAGGAAAAAGCTAAAACTTATAGTTATTGGGGAGATACAATTTCATATCAGTATACAAACCGTATCATATAAAAGTAATTATAATCAGTAATTACAATCTCTATACATACTATAAATAAATATCTAAAAAATCTCTAAAATCATCTTACAATGGGGGTGTCAATGAATACAAAAAACTTTATTTATTTTATTATTAATTTTATTTATTTATAGTTATGTATTGACTGGATTCCTCTCCAAAAAAAACCCTGTTGTGTTTAAGAAATCACAAACACTGAAAACGATCTTAGCACCAAACCTCCTTAAAGGCATATAGGCAATAAAACCCCTAAAAAGGACATAAGGGATACATTGGGTCTAATGAGGAATTATAGATGCATGAGGTGCAAAATCTGTCCCAAAATGCTTTAAAATATAACAATAACATTGCATGTTACAGGGATAGAATATAAAATCAACAATTACATTGACTGTCTGTCTACATATGTGGTCTACGTTTTGCAATGTAGCTGCGGACTGCAATATGTAGGCAGGTACAGAGAGAATTATGGATACAATATGAGCAGAAAACCGTGATTCCATATTGCTAAAAGGGAACAATATTGGATTTTCACCTTACAGAGCAAACTCCCAGGAGGGCTCAATGATTATATAGAGTTAACATCTTTTTTTAAATAGAGATGGGATCCCCTGACTTATTTGCTGTCCTGCCAGCTCCCTTTACTGGTACTCCTTATTCGTATCCTCTTTGGATACCTCTTTGACTAGTGATTTGGTTATCATCTATATATGCCATATCCTCCCCCACTATTCCTCAATTTTTAAGTTTTTTCTCTCCCTTCCCCCCGCCCCCCTTTTTCAGCATTTTCAGCTGGTCTTTTCCTTTTCCCTTCCTATTTCCTATTTGTATATATTCATTTGCATGTATGTTCAGCTATATGTAAATATATCTCTGTACTCCTCTTAGTTCTATATCTTGATGTTTCGTTATTTCTTGAACTATGTTGTGAGTGTTTTTTAATATTTTATGCATTACTATCTTTGATTTTATATGAATTTAGCACCCACATCAGATCATTTGAAATCCAATTTGGTTATTACTATCAACACCATAGATTACTATTCTAAGGATAGAATCTACTAATGTATGGAGTTACAATTATACCCTCCTTACCCTTTCTTTTATATGTATTTTAATAAGAGACTCTTTCATGTACAATATGCAGCAAGAGGTTCAATTAACTATAGCCAACAGGAAAACTCTAATTTGCCGCCAAGAGGGTATTTAAAGACTGATGTTGGTGCTGCTCATTATCACCTGATGAAGCTCATGCATGAGCGAAATTCGTAGTGGTAGAGCCTTTTTACTGTGTGTGTACTTTGTTATTGCCCTTACTCCATACTCAGTGTGTTTTGCCAGTTTGGTTACACTGCAATAGTTTGACTAGAGCCGGTTGCTGTTTTCCTATCTCGGACTCAGAAGTTGCGTCACGCCACTGCATATGGGACACGCTTTACTACGCGAACCCAGAAGTGGCTCAGAGACGCTGTGAGATGCTGAGGATCAGCTGTCCCCAGCGCGCGGGAGCAAGAGTCTCAGTCAACGGACTGCCACCGAGCCATACTTCTGTCTAGCAGGGCAACAAGGAGACACACTTTTAAAGGATTCCACTGGATCACAGAATTTTAATATTTATGTTTATATATGCATATATTTGTTCTGTACATAATACACCTTTCACGCCTGGTGCGCCTTGTGCTTTCTTTTTCTTATGATTGGTCCACCTGTGGATTGACTCTTCGGTGGACATCTGTGCAGGAGGGTAACACCTGCTTTCTTTTTCTTACATTCAGAAGTCTGTTTTTTTTAACTGGACATTTTTGGGGGCATGTGTTGGCCTCACTTCCCGCTGCTTCCTTCGCAGTAGTGCAGCCAGTTACTTTAAAGGCTACCTTGCCAATTCCAGGGGAGCTTTGGTGGAATTTCATTCAATATGTCCCACTGAGACGGAGCCAGCAGGCCCTCCTTGGTTTGGTTCGACCTCGGCTCATTTTCCCATCTCATTTATGCTGTGCAGTGGCATTCTGCCTGGAAACTATACAGTGAGCTCTATGCAGTAAGCGTTGATAAGGGTTTTTTCGCCATTATACTGCCAAAATTGGGTTTGAGATTCAGTAAGCGCCGATAAGTGCTTGATTTCGGCAGGTTTCGTAGCCGATAATTTTGTTATGGCCAGTCTGCTGCCGATAAGCCTGTTTTCGGCACTTATCGCCACTTTTTTAATTCGGCTGGATTCAAGTAGCAAAATCAGCTTATCGGGGCTGATCGGTACTAAGAAATTGAGACTTTATGGCCAATTTCTCCCGCCAACTAAAGTTGGCAAGTTGGAGGGGAGAACGATCGCTAAGGCTGCCGGAACGGCACTTAGAAAAAAAAAATCATCTGCACATCAATGGAGTCAATGGAGCGGGGACGTATAACATTATAGTACTGTTTACGTTCCATTGCTCACAATACAAATGTGATTAGCATTACAGTGTGGGGGGCATTCACTGCATTGTGTCACACCTGACGTGTATTATTTGATTTACATTGTACTTTTATATGTTTTCATCATTTGCGTGTCACATTACTCATCATGTGATGATGTGTCAAGGGAAAATCCTATACTCAACTCTTAAAGGAGAACCTCACATCATATGACACATTTTACTGAACTGAGCGACAATTGTTTATATGATGTTACACATGTCATACGTCTAACACATCCACCGTATATTCATGTTGCTTTACATTACACAATGCTTGTAATGTGTAACGCATCTTTAAACGTTCATGTACATCTTTCTTCTCATGTTTACATGTACTTTGGGTCCTCCCTTTTTTCATGACGTCAGTTATTGGACAGTCAATCACATTGCATGTTCACATTGTAACCGTTGCATTACAAGCACTTCAACCTAACTTGTACACACATGTACAGTAGTTAATCATTGTGACACCTTTCAAACTGATTCTATAGCAACTATCCTCATTACATAAATGTATGCATATGCACACGAGAATTCATTGTTGTGAACATGTGACAATAACATGGCTAATTACACATGTTACAGCAAACTTTTTCCACGGCAATCTCAGGCTTTTTGTCTAATTACATGACTGACTGTTGCGTTCAGAAGTGTTACATGCATTGCACATTACACTAATAATTTTCAAACAATGTTTGTACAAAGCTTCACGTTACATCATTGTCAAATATCATGATTCCCTGCTGAATACACAGAACAAATACTTCTTAGATCAAATGGAGACAGCTTGGGAGCCAAGTACTTTAATATGTTAATGTAACACCTTGCATTTTACTATGTCACCTGACATCATCACATACCTATTTAAAGGACGCCCATTACCTGCTCATTCACAGCTACTCATTTCAAAATGTTGCGATTGTTTAGGAGACGTCGGAACATTCTTTTGCATGAGTGGCTTGCTGATCAAGAGAATGACATAGGGCAAGGGAGGGACAGAGCCAGGGACAGTGACAGGGACAGGCACGCAGATACGACAGGGACAGGGAGAGGGACAGGGCGAGGGACAGGTAGAGGGATAGGAGATCAGAGGAGAAGACAGAGGAGACAAGTGGTGCCTCGTCCGCATGTGTACAGGGAGAGAACCCTGTTAGATGGGATGAGTGAGGAGGAGATAGTAAGTCGCTATCATTTGAGTTCTGCAGCAATCTTATCTCTTTATGAAGAGATAAGGGGAGATTTAGATTTTTTGACAGCCAGAGGTCGTGCAGTCCCTGGGCTTGTTAAAATGCTGTGCTCATTACATTATCTTGCTTCCGCGTCATTCCAGACAACAGTGGGCATAGTGGGCGGGGTCTCGCAATCTACATTCTCGCTGGCCTTTACCCAGTTTCTCTATGCACTCAATAGACGCACTAGGAATTATATTCATTTTCCTACAGAGGCGACAGAGTGGCTGGAAGTCAGGAATGGCTTTTATAACATAGCAGGGATACCATGTGTGCTGGGTGCAATCGATTGCACCCATGTTGCTTTGATTGCACCTAGTCAGAGTGAGCATGTTTACCGCAACCGTAAGCACTACCATTCACTGAATGTCCAGGTGGTATGTGATGCCACAATGAGGATAATGCATGTGGTACCCAAATTCCCTGGTTCCAGTCACGATTCCTCTATCCTGAGGAACTCTTCTGTCTTCCATGCTTTCGAAGGACATTTTGGACATGGTTGGCTGCTGGGTGAGTACATATTTGGATGTTGTAACACCAAACACATTTTTGTTTAGGAATCCTTTCATTGTAGAATCTTATCACTAATGTAAGCTTATGTGTGCTCCATTGATTATAGGTGACTCAGGATACGGGATTAGGCCCTGGCTCTTGACTCCGGTGCTAAACCCTCAAACTGAAGCAGAGGAGAGGTACAATGCAGCCCATATATCTACGCGATCTGTTATAGAGAGGACATTTGGCCTACTCAAGACCAGATTTAGGTGTCTCGACAGAACTGGTGGGGCTCTTCTATACAAGCTTCAAAAAGTGTCTGATATTATCATTGCCTGTTGCATTTTGCACAATGTGGCACTCACACATAATGTACAATCAGAGCTACCTGAGGCTTTGGTAGAGGAGCATCCCACCCATGTAGCTGCTGAAAATGAACAAACAGCCAGTGGTGGCCAGACACGCCAGAATGTCATAAATTCCTTTTTTTCTTGTAAGTAAAAACATATATTTTCATAGTACTACTTTTATATATTAATTATGTAATATTAACACTAATTTTTTTTTACATAACCTTCTGTTAGGACACAGATGAATATGGGTTGCACACCTTTCTCTTCTCTGCTGTGTGCACAAAGGCATGTGACACCGGTATGTTATTGTTGCACAGGTTATATAATCCTTCTTCGATTGTAAATTAGTTGTGTGTATGTGAATACAACTGGTGTAACAAATGAGTAATTGCTTAGCATTGTGTTGGTGATGATGCTAACACAATACACATAGTATGGCCATAGTCATTCATTCTTGCAGTATGCTTACATACAATGTTATTGTTACAGTGTAACATGCGCATCCATATGATGTGTACACCAGGCTGCTTTTCATTTGTTATGTGATAAAATATACATGGTGTTTCACATTTAACACCAAATACACACTTTGCTGTGTTGCTTACGTTAGTGAAGATGTCATGTACATGTTTGAAATTTATATATTGTTCCATTGTATTATAGGTATATCTCCTCTATGACTGATCATGGTATGTATATGAACTGACATCTGTCATAAGATGTGCCTAACTCAATAGACGTTTAATTATACGATGTTAAAACCCAACATATTGCTACACGTTAAATTTTACATACATGTAGTTTCTGAATCATGTACATGCGTTTACCTACTATTGAGGTTTCATGAGCATTGTAATAGAAAATGATTAGTGCCATTACATCACATTTAATGTATGTTCCCTTAAAAATTCCATTAATCTAATATAGAGGTGGATGGAGAGAAGGGGATAAATTCTGATCGTTTTATCCTTACGGGAGATGATTAATCACGGATGCAATTGACTGATCATAACAGTCCATGCATGAATGCCTGTAATCACACCAATGCTTTGTACATCTTATATGTTGCAATGTATGTTATTAGTAATGCTGTACATTATTAGTAAAGATTACTTTAGCATTCTCACATGTGTATGTATAAGTCACACATCTGTGTTGATGTGACCTACATGTAACAAGTGTCAAACTGTTAACATAAACCCAGTAGTGTCTCTAATTTTAGTGTCATTTTGCATTACTAATTTCAGCCAATGAAAATGTTGTTAATATAGTTGTCATGTAATTCATGTCACTTCATCATTATTATGATGATCATTTACAAGTAGTCTCAACATATGAACGTCAATCACGTGCACATTTGCATAGGCACACTTTTCAATACAACTGTTTGTGTCGGTATCAATTTGTGTATGATGCATGTATAACACCGTCAAATGATAACATCAGCTTTATTATGGTAGCTTATATCATCATATTCACTTTACTATGTATGTGTTGAACGTTTAATAAACACAGAAAACTACAGTTAGTTTGCTACAAGAAATATACACATAAACGTAATTGTTTACATGATGTTGACCTAATATTCATAACTGCATGCATTGTAGTTGACCACTACATCTTGCCAATAACATTCTTTGCAGCAGTCCCAAACCATTTTAACAACATTCCCATGTTACAAGAAATTTTTTACATTAAATGGCTAGTTGGTTGTAAGTCTCCTTTACATAGTTTCTACATTTATACGTTCCATTACACAATATACTACACAAATGTTTGTTTAGAGTGGGAATGGTTGTTATATATAAAACAGGCCATGCCATATAATGTTAGTACTAAATAAAGAACACACATTAAATTTTCTAACTGCACTGTTTAGCAACATCATTATGTTAATTATGTGCTTATGCAATATAGGCATAATTGGATCACATTTTGTATTGTTATTTAATATGCGTGGCAAGCAATATCTAAATAGTTCCATATGTAGTATATTAGTCGGTCGCTCCTCCTCACAATCATCTCATATAACGTTAGACTCTTCTGAAATGATACATTGATCCCATTGAATCTTCACCGACATCTCTGAAAAACAGCAAACACATTATGGTCAAAGATGGCACCTTAATATATGTGTAGCCGTGACAACGCGTTACACATCTCTATATGATTGTGTATATCCACGCGTTAATCACTTATATGTTAGAACTACAAGGTTACAACTAAACATCATTATTGATCATTTTGTTAATTGTGTTGCACGCATAACTATGTACAGGCATACCCCGCTTTAAGTACACTCACTTTAAGTACACTCGCGAGTAAGTACATATCGCCCAATAGGCAAACGGCAGCTCGCGCATGCGCCTGTCATCCCGTCCTGAACAGCAATACCGGCTCCCTACCTGTACCGAAGCTGTGCGCAAGCAGGGAGACAATAGAGCCTGTTACACATGTGTTATTTACATCACTTATGCATGTATATAACGAATGCAGTAGAGTACATGCATCAATAAGTGGGAAAAGGTAGTGCTTCACTTTAAGTACATTTTCGCTTTACATACATGCTCCGGTCCCATTGCGTACGTTAATGCGGGGTATGCCTGTATATGAACTGTCCGTTGGCTGTATACTTAAAAATGTGCGCGCACATCTTACTGTGCGCACGCACTTCACGCTTGGGTCGACAAAGTGTTAGCGCATGCGCAAAACAATGTGTACGTTGTGCGTTCAATACATTTTGTAAATACCATTAACCATATAATATTTATTTCAAATCCAATTAAGGCGAAACTACATTCGTTCTAAACGCGTACATCTCTAATCTTTTTAAACAGATGTGTGTGGACGGAAAGCACGGCCGATCACACAATGCGCAAATCCAATACGTGTGACGTCATGTTAAGCCAGCGTGAAGCGCACGCAAACACTCCTCCCACAGAATTAACATTGGGCTAACGCACAGTGCACGCCCACAAACACAGACGTGCACGCATTACACAGTGCAGTGACCGTAACTATAACAAACCGACACAGCCAATAGGCTTTGACGCGCGCACGTCGGTTGGGGGTGGGCCTTACATCCGTAATCCTTTTTAAGGACGCCTTGGCACATGACAAGGGTCCCACGTCATATGTGGCCAACCCGGTTTTTTTTTTATAGATGTTGCATGATAAAGAAACAGGTGTGTGTTACAGTTATGGTAACATGTTGCTATGATATGTTTTAAGAGATAGGAAAGTAGGAATATGTATTGCGTGACCAATGTGTACTAATGTTTCTGGTTCTAGTATATTGTAATAGGAAACAATGTGTTTGTGACCGCTACATGTTATGCAGTCTGCAATGTAACGCTGTATCCACGCATTTAAAGTAAAAATGGTGGATAGACAAAAGTTTACATTTTTAACGGTGAGTCAACGCATAACGATTGTTATATTTACCATTCTTCTAGAAGTAACACTTGCAACTGCTCGCTCCAGAAAGACAATGCATTTGCATCCATGCTTGAGCCAACCGCTGAATCCTGTATGACACACATCTCCATGAGGCGCTCATAGGAATCGGCACTGCCTTCTTCAAACAATTGGTCCGGAGGTACGTTTATTTCTTCGTGTAGCCATTCGAATGCGTTTGCAGCAGAAAGGCTTTGTAAAACATCATAGCAGTTATGTTCTTGTAGCATCTGTGTTTCAGGAATGGAGGGTGCAGATATTGCAGCAGGTATCGATTCACACGGAACAGTAGTAGCGGATCCATTGCTATTATTAGGAATAAATATGCTATTTATCAGAAGATATGTGCCATGTTCCATGGTGATTTTAAATTGCGGTGCAATCTGCCAAAATCCATACCTTTCATGTAGGTTATCCTGCACACGTTCAAAACATTCATTTGTTGATAAAGTGAATCTTACAGAGGATTTAAAATTTCCAGACTGGCCAGGGTCTTGGTAATAAGGATATTTAGCTCTTATTAAATCATAGATCTGGCCCACGTTGGCTTTGTTTTCTTGAGTTGATATGATCGCCTCCGCAATCATTACTTTATACGCTTTGTGTGGATGCATGTTTAGAAGTAGATCCTCAGCCATTGCAGCGTCTCAAATAATGTGAGTGGAGTTGCACGTTCTCTCTTGAGAATGTGAAACGAGGTAAATGTTATCTGTTTTGTGGCTTTCTACTCAAGGCCAAAAAAAAAGTTACATGTTTCACTCATTTTTGCAAACACCAATTCCATTGTGTAGAAATAATTGCCAGACATTTGTGGTTTCTGATAGCCATTTCACTGTGAAAGTCAATTTAAGGTTTTTTTATCTACATTCTCAAAACAAGTGTCTGATTTTCAATAAATAACAATGTGGGTGAGTACAAAAACAGTGTTGGCATTATGAAAATAGTGCTTACACAGACATATAATGAGATATACACACAGCTGCTAATGTTTTTTTGTGAATGCTTTTTTCCTACATTTCCCTGTGTATCTTTCTGTCTGGTTAACTCCCTGTGTGTGTCACAGATTTTAACTATGTGTGTATATGTAGAGATATATATATATCGTCAACACATATACATATGTATATTGTACAATATATATATGTCTCTATAACCAATATTTACATATTTGTGTATATAACTGTATTTAAGGGCTTATATGTAAACAGGGTTTTTTATATTTCTCTGACTATTTGAAATGGTTACATATTACAGGGTTACTATGTTTGAGGGCCTACTACATTCAGCTGTGTCGAATTTAGATTTACCATCAAACAAGGCCTTTTGTTAGTTTATAAGGCCTGTAGTGTTAGAACCTATAATACATCTATTTAATCCAGTTGTACACTGAACACATTTATGCCACTAAGTAGGCCTTGTATGAAACCTTTTTAAATGGTGATCAACATGAGTGAATTATGTGATTAATATTAATTTTAGGCACATAGTGTTATAGGCTCAGATTATGTATATTTCACTAACATTAGGCCTTTATAATTATAATACTGTGTTTTAACAAGGAAGAATCCAGTGAATGTTGTGAAAAAAAAATACCCGTTTAGATAGTTAAAATATATAACTATATATATAACTATATAAATATATATATATATATATATACAGTGCTCGACAAACCCGGTCGCCAACTCGCCAGCTGCGATCGGATATTGGCTCGTGGCCAGTAACCTTTCCCCTGCTCTCTAAAAAAAAAATCCCCTGCTCGAAGAAAAAAAAAAAAAACGGAAAAAAAAAAAATCAGAGCTGATTGGCTGTGACGCGGGATGGAGTTGCCAGGACTTCAAACCGCCCTTTCTGCATGGGTAAGTAATGGGGGGGGGGGGGGGGGGGAGTGCGTGCGTGTGTTTCTCCTCGTGCGTGTCTCCTCCTCCTCCATAGTATCCTCTTGTATAATTGTGTCAGCTCCTTACAAGACCTGCACTGATCCGGCCATGGAGGAGTTTGTACAGATGCTTGAGGTGGGGGGAATTTAATACACTTTAAATATTTATATATACACTGGTACATCTTTCCCCCTCTCTCCGGCGCTCCCGCTGCCCGCGCGGGACCTAACATACTCTAATAGGCCGGGGTGCTTCTCTCCCCCCCCCCCTCCCTCCGGTGCTACCGGTGCTACCGCTGCCCGCGCGGGTCTGAAGATGCTGCAGTAGCCGGGGCTTTTCTCTCCCCCCCCCCCTCCCTCCGGTGCTACCGCTGCCCGCGCGGGTCTGAAGATGCTGCAGTAGCCGGGGCTTTTCTCTCTCCCCCCCCCTCCCTCCGGTGCTACCGCTGCCCGCGCGGGTCTGAAGATGCTGCAGTAGCCGGGGCTTTTCTCTCTCCCCCCCTCCCTCCGGTGCTACCGCTGCCCGCGCGGGTCTGAAGATGCTGCAGTAGCCGGGGCTTTTCTCTCCCCCCCCCCCCCCCCTCCCTCCGGTGCTACCGCTGCCCGCGCGGGTCTGAAGATGCTGCAGTAGCCGGGGCTTTTCTCTCTCCCCCCCCCCTCCCTCCGGTGCTACCGCTGCCCGCGCGGGTCTGAAGATGCTGCAGTAGCCGGGGGTTTTCTCTCTCCCCCCCCCCTCCCTCCGGTGCTACCGCTGCCCGCGCGGGTCTGCAGGAAGTAGCAGGGTGTTTCTCCTCTCTCCCCTCCGCGCACGTCCCTTCCGTGTGTGTGGGTGGGTATGAGAGTGAGACTGAGTGTTTGTGTGTGTATGGGAGAGAGAGATTGAGTGTGTGTGTGTGTATGAGACAGAGATTGAGTGTTTGTTTGTGTATGTGTATATGGGAGAGAGAGATTGTGTGTGTGTGTGTGTGTGTGTGTGTGTGTGTGTGTGTGTGTGTGTGTGTGTGTGTGTGTGTGTGTGTGTGTGTGTGTGTGTGTGTGTGTGTGAGAGAGATTGAGTGTGTGTGTGTGTGTGTATGAGAGAGAGAATGTGTGTGTGCAGGACACCAGAGGTAACCACCCAGTCACCCCACCCCCCCCACCCAGTCACCCACCCAGTCACCCACCCAGTCACCCCACCCCCCCACCCAGTCACCCCACCCCCCCACCCAGTCACCCACCCAGTCACCCCACCCCCCCACCCAGTCACCCACCCAGTCACCCCACCCCCCCACCTACCCAGTCACCCCACCCAGTCACCCACCCAGTCACCCACCCAGTCACCCCAACCACCCACCCAGTCACCCCACCCCCCCACCCAGTCACCTCACCCCCCCACCCAGTCACCCCACCCCCCCACCCAGTCACCCACCCAGTCACCCCACCCCCCCACCCAGTCACCCCACCCCCCCACCCAGTCACCCACCCAGTCACCCCACCCCCCCACCCAGTCACCCCACCCCCCCACCCAGTCACCCACCCAGTCACCCCACCCCCCCACCCAGTCACCCACCCAGTCACCCCAACCCCCCACCCAGTCACCTCACCCCCCCCACCCAGTCACCCACCCAGTCACCCAAAAGTCAAACGCAGTCACCCATCCAACCCCCCCACGCAGTCACCCAGTCAGTCATCCCACCCCCCCACCCAGTCAGTCATATGTCAGTTATCCCACCCCCACCCAGTCAGTTATCCCACCCCCCACCCAGTCAGTTATCCCACCACCCCAGTCAATCAGTTACCCCCCGTCTCTCCCCCCTCTCTGTCTCTCCCCCTCTCTCTCTGTATCTCCCCCCCTTCTCTGTCTCTCCTCCCCTCTCTCTGTCTCTCCCCCTTCTCTCTCTCCCCCCCTTCTCTGTCTCTCCCCCTCTCTCTCTGTCTCTCCCCCTCTCTCTCTGTCTCTCCCCCTCTCTCTCCCCCTCCCCCTCTCTCTCTCCCCCTTCTCTGTTTCTCCCCCCTTTCTCTGTCTCTCCCCCCTTCTCTGTCTCTCCCCCTCTCTCTCTCTCTCCCCCCCCCCTCTCTGTCTCTCCTCCCCTCCTCTCTGTCGCTCTCCCCTCTCTGTCGCTCTCCCCTCTATGTCTCTCTCCCCTCTCTCTCTCTCTCCCCTCTGTCTCTCTCTGTCTCTCCCCTGTCTCTCTCTCTCTCTGTCTCTCTCACTCTCTGTCTCTCACCCACACTCTCTCTGTCTCACACTCTGGACATGGATATCTTATTTACCCTATATCTTAACAGCCCTATACTACACCGAAATAACAAACTGCTTTCTTCCAGATCTGACTCAAGCTTCACACAGGAAACATCGGAACCCCCCTAACCCAGAAGACAGGTAGGGAACGCCTCCCCTCCAATGTATAACATTGCGGGAATTAAGGTATCTGGACATTGAGGGACTGCGGATCAGGTAAGATCCCAGGCGGGATTGCTGCTTTAGATATTGTGAAGCGAGGCGTCCAGACATTGGTTAAGGGGTTCAGGAAACTAGTCATTCACATCTGGCTTTTTTTTCTAGATCCGACACACACACACACACACACACACACACACACACACACACACACACACACACACACACACACACACACACACACACACACACACACACACACACGTAACAAGGACTAATTGTAGTATAATGTAATACAATAAATAAACTTATGTCAAAAACGAATGTTCTTACTAGGAATTTACTCAATTTATTTTATTTATGTATTTTTTTAAAAGCGGGGCAGGACTAAGGGCGGGGTTGGGGGCGGGACTAGGGGCGGGGTTGGGGGCGGGATTAGGTGGCGAGTAGATTTTTTGGTTCGGCGAGTAGATTTTTGGGTGATTTGTCAAGCACTGTATATATATATATATATATATATATATATATATATTAACTATTAGTGTGTGTACATATATCCCTACATACTACATATATATTACTAAACATTCACAGATATGGGATTGAAACCAGTACTCATACATGATGAAAGGACAACATTAAGAAGGTTCAAGCAAGGTGAAGGTAAGTAATATTTAACACTTCATCCTGCTCTACACGGACAATAAAGATGTTAGCAGTTAAATAGATGTTTGATTTAAGTTGCATGTGAATAATATTGACATGCAATTACTAGCTAAAATACCTATGAAACACACCCAAATACAATGTTTTGCAGCTAAGTGAATTGCAGCTTCTCCAAACATAGCAACTGGGTAATGTTGGACCATTACTGAACAGATGATTAATTCATAAATATAAATAAAAATATTCATTCATTAGGACTGTTAATTTTTCCAAACCTTCACATGTACAAGGACATACTTGAATGTTTGGAAACAACAGGTCTTCATCATACATACAATATTAATTAGATAATCTAAAGTGAACAAAACAAGGCCAAATACAGATATAGTTAATTATAACATTTATTATTTTTTTCCTTTTGAGACCGAGTCACAGGCCTGCTTGTTGTCTCTTGGATTTTTCTTTTCCGTTTGGCTACAACTTTAAGCACAACAGAGCCACTTTGACTGGCCTGTGGCACTTCAGGGGCACGGCTTGTGGCCTGTGGCACTTCAGAGGCAGGGCTTGTGTCCAGTGAGTGTTCACGGCCAGGGCTTGTGTCCAGTGAGTGTTCACGGCCAGGGCTTGTGTCCAGTGACTGTTCACGGGCAGGGCTTGTGGCCAGTGACTGTTCACGGGCAGGGCTTGTGGCCAGTGACTGTTCACGGGCAGGGCTTGTGGCCAGTGACTGTTCACGGGCAGGGCTTGTGGCCAGTGACTGTTCACGGGCAGGGCTTGTGGCCAGTGACTGTTCACGGGCAGGGCTTGTGGCCAGTGACTGTTCACGGGCAGGGCTTGTGGCCAGTGACACTTGTGCACTGTGTACCAACTTGTTCACAACTGATGCTTGCTCCGTTTCTTGTTTGGGTTTTTTGGTTTGTGTCCAAAAACTGGTCAGTAGTAACTGCTTGTGCATTTTTGTTTTTGGCTCCTCCTTTGTAGGTGTCAGTTCCAGATTTTCTACAGATGGCAGCGGTAGGATGTTGTCAGGAACATGCAGAGAACTTTCAGCTACTTTACCGGTAACATCCCGACCTGGGGAATGAACATCAGATGACTGGGGTGAAAAAGTAGTAGCATGTAAACATCCATCCTCTGATGGTGTAAAGCTGAATGGATGTGCTGCTGTAGTCATTCTCAAGTGATTAGCTTGAGTTAGCTGAACAACTATTGCTTCTAATGACGTGTTAATTTTTTGCATTTGTTTAGGCACTTCAATGAACACTCTATGGAGATGTGACAATTGTGATATCGTTTCTTCCTGCAGTGATATCATCCTTTATTGCACTGACATCAGATCTGAATGGCGACGATTTTCTGCTTCAACAATTATTTCTTTAGAAGCTACTATTGCAGCGTATGTGCTAGTTGCTGTAGGAATAGCCTGTGTAACTCTTTGAATGGGAACCTCGTCATGGTCACTTGATTGCATTTCTGTGTCTTTGGCGGCATCATCATCATGATTATCATCATGTGCTAAAAATAAATGTACACATAATGAAATTGCATGTTAATCTGAGCTGTTTTACTATGTAATTATACACTGTGATAACTAACACCTAACATGTTTTCATACGTTTTATAACGTCACATTAAAATGTACCTTGACTTACGAATTCTGTTTGGACTCAGTGTGAAATAAGAATGAATGAAAAGTTGTTAACAACTCACAACTCCTACATGATACTTAACATCACAAACACAATACATGTTGTGTAAAAAAAAATCATTTTCACTGACAGTAAGTAATTCTATTTAAATAACATGTGCAAAACAAATAATGAACATTTTTAACCTAACATATAGAAGTGAACATATTATATTTTCTGCACCTCATACACTCATCTTCCAGGTGTGATGAGCTGCATGACCCAGGTGAAGACACTTGTTCCGTCTCAGGTGACACATGTCCTCCAGGAGCAACTATATAGAACAATAACATCAGTTGTTAATTGACATGTGAAAATATTGAAGATAGAGTTATTGTATGTTGAGTTTTTATGGCTAACTAACAGCATCAGTTCCTGAACTGAAAATGTGTGTGGCAAAGTGAACATAAATATTTGTAATGACAATGTACATGCCAGTGTACTTAGGGCTTTTTAGTTCTGTAACATACAACAAACTATGTTTATGCAGTAATGCGTTAGGATAATATAATTAATATTGGGCATACACTGCATATGTTGTGTACTCATATCACAATAATAATGTACATAACTATCATGAGATGAACTTTCACAATGCTTATCATTAAGAAAGTCATATTGGAAAAGTAATAGTTTTTGTTAGAGGATATGTGTGGTACATTAATAGAAGCTGTTGCACGGCTGAATGTGGCTGCCACTCAACAACACAACACATGCTGTGTGTGATAATGTGTTGTTGATATCAGTTGAACTATAGATCTGAGTGAACGAATGTGTGACGTACGGTTTCAAAGCTAATGGCTTGTTGGGTGATTTAGTACCTAGAGTGAACCTTTCAAATGACTGTGATTACCTTCTGTTTTGCTAGTCAGGTTGTAAGAACGGTAGTCCCTCCCCCAAAAACAGTAATCAACCAGACCTTTCAATTACTTGAAGCAGGTGAAAATGGTGTCAACAAAGTTGACCGTAACATGACCCTGTTATTTGGCTGTGTGCTGAACCCCACCCCCTCTGTTGACGTGTATGCTGTGATTACATATTAATTGCAGCTGCTTTAACACAATGGTAGATGAGCAAAATATTACTCTGAAGTGTGCAAGCTATGAACACAATGACATAACATATGCGACGTGTGCCTCATTATGATGTCTGTATATGATATGAAGCAAAAAAGGACCTTTTAATAAACCTCAACACATTTGTTAGTGCAAGTGATGATTGTTGGCCGTTGCATGTAATATATTAGATGCATGATTTGAAGAGGCAGTAATGTCGTGTTTGTAGGAGTTAAATAAATAAAATACACATTAATATTATATATATATATGTTCTGCACCAGTACCTAGTAATATTTTCTCATTAGTACAGTAACATTTCTCACCTGCTGGAAATTGTGAGGAATAAATTCCGATGTCCCTGTCACCGGGCAAACCCTCCACGACGACGGGAAGTAATTTTTCACGAAGCAGCTCCTCCAATGGAGTTAAGATGAGACGTTGTGCTGGCGGCCCACCTCCAGTGGCAGAAGCATGCACGCGTTGGTCTTGTATTTTCTTTTTTAATTTAGCCCTAATATCATCAAATCTCTTGCGACAATTCAGCTTGTCCCTGACCCGATTCCCACACGCATTCACACCAATTATTATTTTGTCCCACATTTCTTTTTTGCTTGATGAACTTGTCCGCACTAGAAATACATACAAAATATATGACGTTAATTCATAATAATACAACCACCAGTTTCCTACCCTGCTAGCTGTTCCAAGAGATAGCAAACATGCTGGTTTAGGTGTAATATGTGAAGCACATGAGCATTCACTTCTAAACCTATACATGTAAGGAAGCTTGCATTAATATTGTATGTAGTTAGCGTAAATTTGCATATTAACAAAACTCACATGACCTAGGATCACATGTATTTGAAGAATGAATGGAAAGGTACACTTACCTACTAAATGTCCATACAGACTGTCATAGTGCTCCAGAATCCCAGTGACAAGAGCTGTATTTTCCTGGTCATTGAAGCGAGGATTACGTGGATGCTCCACACGTTTCTTCCGAGCACGTTTAGGCTCAGAGCTTGCCTGCTGCTGACTGGACTCTCCTTGTTCCAATGGAAGAGACTCCAAAAGCTGGCCACCAGCAAGCACGCCACCACCAGACACCCCATCAGCAACTGAGCCACCAGCAGCACTCACACTCCCAGCAACAGCACTCGCACTCCCAGCAACAGCACTCACACTCCCAGCAACAGAACTCGCACTCCCAGCAACAGCACTCACACTCCCAGCAACAGCACTCACACTCCCAGCAACAGCACTCGCACTCCTAGCAACATCACTCCCCTGAACTGTATGTTCACTCCGACGCGTACTCGCACGAGTAGCACTACCACTCACACCAGTATCACTCTTCCCACGCTTTGCGGGCATACTTATAGCACTCACAAAAAACATAAAAAAATGTACAGCCAATCACACGAAACACTTCCACATACAAAACAAGACAAAGATGTAAACAAAACAACAAAGGACAAAGCTCTCACAATACACAACAAGTCTCTCAGTCAATATGCAAATATTAAATCGCCCAGCTCTGTGCGTCTCTCTCTCTCTCACTCCCAACAACACAGAGAATGATTAACAGTACACGTTGCCTTTAAATATGGCGCGCTATCCAATACATGCTTGCTTCGCCTGATTCAGCAAGAATTTTGATTGGCGAACCTAACAGCACCCCGCCATGCACGCCGATACACCTGTGTGTGATCGGCAAATCATCGTGAGAGTGGGCGGAATGGTTTTCGGCTTGATTCTGAAGGGATTTGGCACTTACTGCATACGGAGAGGGAAAATCGCCAATAACATGGCTAATCGGTAAGCTTGCCGATTTCACATTTTCGTCGCTTACTGCATGAGGCCCTGTGTCTTTCTATTTCATTATTCCTCCTTCGGGTGAGCTCAGCCTTGGACCGATGAGATCCAAAAATGAAAACATTTAACCCCTGTGTATCTGCCAGACAGCTGCTGGCCTGTGCTATCACTGGCCACCCATGGAAGGCGAGTCCACACAGTCTATCTAATTCAGGAACAGATACTTTTGCTGCTTCTTCAGAGATAATACAGGGAGAGGAGCCATCAGTACAGCTGCACAGCATAGTCCAGCACCACGCACACTCTTTTGCTTCCTGTTTGCCCCCTCAAAAAGATCCCTCCAGAAAGTCAGTGTAGCAGCTCACACAGACACAGTAATACACTGTGGAGCCAGATTGCACAGAGCTGCACCACACACAATATAAGCCCCTAAATTTGCAGAATGGCAGTCTCACAATGTAGCAAGAAACAGAAGCTGGGAGCAGTATCCTAGAATTTGTACCAACAACCTAACCTCATCTAGAACAATCAGGATTGATTGGAGACACTATATACAATTTCACAAAGCTATTTTATAGGACTTTCTAGAGATTAATAGTTATTCACAAAAGGGTACTGCATGTGTTTTAGGGGTAAATTCTATATACGCTGAAATTGCTGTTGTTGAAAACTCAATGGAAGTCTATGGTGATTTTTGGCCAAATTGGTGTGTATATATGTGTGTGTGTGTGTATGTGTGTGTGTGTGTGTGTGTGTGTGTGTGTGTGTACATATATATTTATTTTACCCCATTAGTGTTGAAAAAATAGTTTTTGTTTGTAAATGGATAAATGGGAATGTTTGTTGTGAACTAAACCAAAAGATTGATAACATGGATTAAAAAGACTTTGAGACTTCCAGAATTCTTACTTCGGGCAATGTGACAGAATGTAAATATACCACAAAACACAATCTCCTACTTTCACATATTTTGTTTTATTTATATTACATATTTTGGCGATAAGAAAATGGCACTGTTTGCTTCTGATAAATCACATGCACAAGATAAAAGTTTTACAGAATTGCATAAATACATGTATAATAAATGTTGGGGATAGCCTCTGAAGGATATGTGAAGAACTAGACATTTCAATATACTGTACCTTATAGCCATGGCAGTGCTTATATGGCTTGCATTGTACTGTGGGTTGTATTATTGACTATATTTTTAAAATGGCTACTACTCTTTAATAATGTTTTATGTGAAAAAGTCAAAGTCAAACTAGTTCAGGGAAAGGTTAGGTTTACATTTCAATGTCAACTTCAAGCTTAACGTATTATGTTTTCAACACAATCAATTTGATAGCGCAGTATATACTCTTAAAAGTATATATATATAACAGGTTTGTATTTTAACACACACCGATGAACAGTTTTATATTCACTCTTTTTGCCCGAATACTTGTTCCTCCCTTGATACTGTATTAGAACTTTCATTATAACCAAATTAAACAAAAGTGTGAACCATGTTAATGATACCATTTGTAATAAGCCTAAAATAAAATGTGCCCATGTCTTCACTTTTGTACAGTAAATGTAGAAGATGCACATTTATCAATGTTCTGAAAAGAAAAGCTTTTTGTGAAACTGATTGCTGGCTGTAAAAAAAAATGACAGACTGAGGCAATAAAATGTAAAGAGACTGGAACAAATTAAGATGCTGTGGATTTAAACTTTTCAAAATACAGTCCATGATTTTATGATCCAACCTTTTCCAAGGGCAGGTGTTAAATATGAAGTAAGAAGAATTTCAAATGTACAAGTGGAAAAAAAAAAGACATGGAAAAACATTAAATAATGAGTAAAACACTCTGGTCAATATTAATAAAGCAGTTATATGCTATATCACACCTTCTGGCACCAGAAGACACTTTCCAGCCAATTCACTTAAAATAAGCTCATTAAAGGGCCATGAGGTGTCTTCCAGCGACGGATGCTATTTTTTGGAATATCACAGTTTAGTATACATGAGCCTCTACCTTTGTTCCATAGTAAGCAAAAAGATGTGCTTAATTAATCAGTACAAGGAGTTCAGGGATAATTGCTTTACCTTTTGTATAAAAAAAAAATCCAATCTAATTGTCTTCCTTAAATAAATCTAACCTTACTAAATGCAAATATTTGTGTTCTTTTTCTTTGGAAATGATTTACATGTTGCATTTCCTTGGCCTCTGAATCATGTGTTTACTGTACCTTTATAGAAAAGAAGAACCTCTATGCAAACTCATATATATATACATAACAAACTCATATATATATACATAACATATATATATATATATATATATATATATATATATATATATATATATATATATATATATATATATATATATATACACACATGTAGAGGTATCAGTACCGTGTTAGCCGAGCTTCAATAATAAAAAAATAAATAGATGATACCGTTCTGTGGCTAACGAAATGCTTTTATTTGTGCGAGCTTTCGAGATACACTGATCTCTTCTTCCGGCGATGTTACAATATATATACGATATATATATGTAACGGGTATTCCCCCCCCCAATCGCAGATATAGTGTGGGGACGGAGAACATACGGTGTTACCAGGTGTGGTGCATTACCTGTTGGCTCGCAGGAGGGCTGAGCTTCAGCCACGGGGAACCTGGGGCAATTATACTAGGGGTAACCCTGTACTCGGTGCAGCGCCTCCATCTGCGATGGTTCCTAGCAGAGCAGGAATTGTTCCTCGCAGGACACATATATATACTCAGCACACAGTATGTATAAACAGTATTTACTGAGCATGAACTGTGACTCCAATAACACCTCTTTGCATAACATCAAAACAATATATCAATAACAGTGCATCACTCTGAATGCATACCATCCCCCCACCCACATGTCCATCATCACATTCCCCGCAGTCTCTTGAGTGTCCCCAACAATAAAGACCAGTGTGAGTGTGAGGGATAGCGCTTCCCTGTGTTGGGGCCCGGTGGTGCACTTAATATATACTACCTCCCTGACCAGTCCTGGTCAGGAAAATCCTTGGAACTACGCAACACCGCACAGTGATCCCACGGCGTGCTGCGCTGCTCTCTGCAAGAATGGATGCACACGCTGCATCCACAGGAAAGGAATCTCCAGCCGGAATGATCCTTTATCACAGTCTCTGAACACACTGTCAGACAGTCAGATGCTGTCAGACAGCAACCCTCTTGCTGCTCTAAATATGGTGAAGGAGTCCCTGTCCTAAGGCCAACCCTATACCATACAGCTTCCTCTGGTGTCATAGGGAACTAACGGGGCCCTGGGGTATACCTCTACCCTAGTCCCTGCATGCAGAGTAACTCTCCCTGTAACTTCTGTCTGATCCCAGACTCTGGCAGCTCACCACGTGCAACTGGCACTGGTGATATAACACACACTGAACAACTAGAAAGCAACCCCCCTTCTTCCTATGAGGGGCCTCTCACTGACACAGCCAAAGCTAACTGCTGTGGCTGCACAAAAGGCCACACTGCGTCTTCTAGTCAGAGCACACAGCACGACAGCTATGTCACTGACAAGATTACACACACATAAGGGCAGGGTCCTATCTAATGGGCCTTCCCTAAGAACTTACCCACTAACCTAGTGGGGAGTGGGGCCTACCTGGGCCTGGGGTTTCTCTGGCCTAGTACAGCAGAGCCCTGCTCTGTGTACACTACCTTCCCCAATCTCTTCCTGGATCCAACTGACAAAAACCCTGTCTGCACACAACATTGTTGCAACTCTGCAGCATGAGAATCTGCCAGCTCTATTGGCTTCAATGCTGCCTGTGACCAGGGTGAAAGTGCAGTCCCCAGAGGCTGCTGGGAATTGTAGTCCTTGACACAGCTCTTTCCTATGGGGACCGCGTGCGCGATCTTTACTGCGCATGTGCGACGCTGAAATGGCCGCCACTATGCTTAACTGCGCCTGCGCAACCTCCCAGAGCTCCGGCACACTGGCGATGGCCACCGCTACCCTGCCCAACCTCTGCGCATTGCGCGAACCTCGCGCCGCAACCAAGATGGCGGTGCCCACCGGGAGAAGTCGCCGTCCCCTTCCCCCACTGCCACAGGGGTAAGGCAGGGGGCAAAGGAAGATCAGAGGAACCGGGGGTGAACCCCTTACCTATATATAAAGAAAGGAAAGGGAAGGGCGGGGTGCTCAAGGTTATAAGCCTAACTCGTGTGGGCTATCACAATAAAATAAAAAGAATTGAACAAGATAACACGCCTAATCACAATTAAGAGTTAAACAAATCATATTTAATGAGAACATATAAATCAAAAGGTATCTTTGGGGTGCCAAAGTTTCGGTCCCAAGGGACCTTCATCCCCCAAAATAATATACATCCATAATGGTAACTGACAAGGTTGCTCCTTGTCCTTGTTTCTATTTGCTATTTCTATTGCACATTTTGCTGCACAGAAAAGACTAAACCCTAATATCACTTGTTTTAAGATTCATTACGAAATAGATCATGTGGCATTGTATGTGGACGATGTCCTCACTTTATATAGGCCTTCGATATCTCTACCACACATATTCCAAGCCTAAAACATGTAAGGTTCATATGTAGGTTTTAAGATTGATAACACAAAGTCAGAAGTCATTGGGGTCAGTATTCTGCCTGAAACGTCAAAGTTGCTCAAACTAAATATTTTGGTGCAAAATGGGTCTGGTTCACTATTAATTACATAGGTATCTATATTACCAATTAATTAGATAATTTATACAAGGCAATTATAGATGTAGAGCATGGTAAGAGTGCTCTAGTACAAAGCAATGATTAAACCGTTAAATCCAGATTATTGGAAAAATGGATGAATCCATAATCAAATGCAGTAGAATGATTATATCTATGAAGTGCTTTCAATGACAGATAATCCCTGAAAACAGGGGACAAGTGAAAAAATCACACATCCTCTATTTCATTGGGAATGTTCAATTCAAATGGAAAATATTAAATATCACCCACTTCCTAGACTGGAACAGACGTGCAGCTCCTGATGTGAAGCCCAGAGTTGAAGAATAGGGAGTAGTGCACAGTCAAAAAAGCGAAGGAGAGGAATCCATATAATGCAAAAATGGATTTTATTCGAATTAGAAAAGCATAGAGGGAAAGCCTCCTATGCGTTTCGTACCGTAATTACTTTATCAAAGAGTTAAAATTGCTTGTGGCCTGCAGTCTTCTAAACCTCTGCTCCGTTTCACACCAAAAAAAGCGAAATGACGTCATGACATCCCAAAGCACATGCACAGTGTTCTGAACTGCCCCCTGACATCAGCGCTACTCTGGAAAAGAAGAACAGTCTCAGGGAGTTCAAAAGAAAAAACGATTCTGTAATTCGCATATTGAAGCATCCAATGCCAGAACAAAAGTTAGAGCCCGCCCCTCGCTACACGAGCAGGCGCAGAAGGTAACGTCAGTCGTCACTGGCCGAGAGGAAACCCAAATGAGGATCACTGAGTCATAACAAATACTAACAAGTAATTTTGTAACGTGATCCATACAAGAGCTACATCCAAATAACAACATTAAAGACCGCAGAGACACAAAAACTGACACAACAAAAACATAATTAAGGCAATAGAAAATAAAAACAAATGACAAAAAACAGAATATGTACAGTATGTGTAAAAAATACCTCATGCTTAATTTCCAGTGACTCACTAATTGATAAATAGATACAAATAACAAATATAAACAATATATGGGTATATAAATTAATAACAAAATGACTAAAAGAAAAAAAGGGAAAATGAAGAACTAATAATAATTAAAAAAAACTAATAACAATGAAGAACAGTAATGAATAATTGTAAACCATAATAAATAAATAAAATTAATCTATACTCAAAATGAAACATGTTAATGCAGAAAATGAAAACAACATCATAATTGATTAATGAAAAAAACAAAAATCAAAATAATCAATATTAATGTTAATGAAAACAACTTAAACATATATAAATAATCAAAATCAATTAATAATATAAATATAGCAAAGCAGTAAAATAAAATATAGTAAAAAAGCAGCAAGCACTCCAATGTAGATATCCAGAAAGCGAAGAAGAATAGCAGGTGCGCAAATCTCATCAGGACATAGAGGGAATAAATAAAGACACCAAAATAGTGCATTATTGTCAAACAGAACAATGCAGTCAATGTAGAAGTTTCTATAAAGTTTGCACTCATGTGTTGAACGTGATACACAGGCGTTGTAGTTGTTAGAAGTAACCAACTTTTCATCATCGTTGAAGGGTCTTCCAAAGCTAAGAGATGACATTTCTAGTAGAGACAGTTTGAATAATAGAATATATTAAGGAATCTCTTTAAGAATCTATTTAAGAAAATGACCAAGATTCCACTCAACATTCATCCCAACAGGGAAGCGTGTTCTTAGTGTAAAGATCCAAAACGCTTCCATGCGGTCCAAAAGATTCACATGGTCACCCCCTCTTGCATTCTTATGGACCTGTTCGATCCCCAAAAAGGAAAAGTTCTTGACACCACCATATTGACATTCCGCAAAATGTTTTGATACCAGGTGGGTCAAGTCCTTATTCCTGATGAGCCTAAGGTGTTCTAAAATTTGCTTTGGGGTGGACGTCATGACGTCATTACGCTTTTTGTTTTGCGCGAAATGGAGCACGGAGCAGAGGTTTAAAAGACTGCAGGGCACAAGCAATTTTAACTCCTTGATAAAGTATTTAAGGTACGAAACGCGTAGGAGGCTTTTCCACTATGCTTTTGTTATTCCAATAAAATCAATTTTTGCGTTATATGGATCCTTCTTGTTCGCTTTTTTGGCTGTGGACTAGTCCCTATTCTTCAACTCTACAAGCCAATTATCACAGGTAATGATAAACCTTAAGCAAGACTTGTTACTTCCATATGGTTTCATGGTTTTGCTGTATTAAATGAACCATCTCCATAGACATTTTTATTTATTTACCGCTTTACCCATAAATATTCTCTCGCAGATCCTATCCGATTTACAAAAATGCTTGAATACATTTATTGTGATAAATAAGAAGCCAAGAATCAAGATAGCAATAATGTACACACTTTTTTAGGAGGGTGCTGGATAGCTGTACTGCCTCAGAATACCTTTGAGCTCTACTGATCATACCTGTAGCTAATCATCCTCGTGAACACTTCCCCTGGTTTCCTTTATAAGCAGACCATTTCCATTTCCTGGTTGCCTTCAATGAGCTTATGCCGTAGAATCCAGCCCTTGCTACCAGAGTATATTCTCTCTGTCTGACTTGCTCATTTGCCTGACCTTCTGACTACCTGACTACATTCATGACTTGTGCCTGTCCCGACCCCAGCCTGCCTGATTACATGTTGCTTTCTGACTGTACTGATCCCGGGCTGGTGATATTGTTATCCTGCCTGCCGCCAGCCCTGATCTCAGCGTGCATCACCTCCACTTCTGCCTTGTCCAGTGTACTGCATTTGTTTGACTACGCTTCTGCTTGCTTCAGCCAATGGGATCTTCCCCTGCTGCGGAGACCACCTTCATCGATGCCTTACAACTTTAATCCAACGACTTAATTGAAATGCATTTGCCTTCATAAAGATTCCACGAGGGGTGCCACCTCCAAGTTATATAATATTGTAATTCCAACTGATATTCATAATAGAGATTTGTAGATGATTGCGTGGGAGAGAGACCTTTGCCAAGAATTCCACTTGGAAAATTGACAAGATATATGGCTAGCAGCATGCAAAAGATCAATTTGTGTTTCTATTAAAGAAAATGTCTTACAGTTGTAACCCATGTCCGTCCGTCCCCAGACACAGATCGCTATCTAGGGTGTAGTGAGGGCTGGCTACATGTACTTGGGTGGTGCGTACCTGCTTGGAACATGAGGGCCTGAGTCTCCCGCATTGGTGTTGGGGACAACAGGACCAGGCTTCTGGGGTAATGGCCTTCATTCTTTAGCAACAGTGCAGCGCCTCCATTCTCTATAAGCCCCAGGAATGTGGGGTAGGACCCTTACAGAGAAGAACCCTGGTCCCTGGGTGAATGCCCCAGAACTCACACACAGTCTTATGTAAAACAGCAGCAGTGTCTTTATTGTCTTGTAACACTTTCAGGTAGTACACAGCAGTTCATGCACTTCAGCAGTTCCAATAAAGCAGGGCTCCCAAATGTAATCCCTCCGTCTCTCCTCTCCTCCTCCAGACTGTATCCCTGCAGGATGGTCTGGATGGGGCCGCAATACCCCTGCCTCCACTCCCCCCCAGGGTAGGCCCTAGGAGTGAGGCTAGATATCCTTCCCCTCACCCCCTAAATAGGGTGAGGGGCAGTGGTCCACCTCTATAGTCCTGTCCGCTCTACTCAGAGGGGCTCCGAGGTCTCTCATACAGATATCACTCTCACGTTGAGCAGGGCCTCTCAGGTCAGGCATGCACTCTGCTGGGTATTACTACACTTCAGACCAGCACTCTCCTCCGCTCCAAGACATCACTCCACATACTCCCTCCAGGCTCTCCACAGACTGCCAGTCCTGACACTCTGCTCTCCAGACTCTGCTCCAGCTCATACTGACATCTTCACAGAACTGGGCATTCTGAACTGCCACCTCTTTCTCTCAGCTTTGACTCAACTCGCAGCACGAACTTACAGAACCAACTGACTCAGACACACACAGGACAGCCCACTAAATAGAGTCAGCCCTGCCCCTATGATGTCAGCAGGACCTCCCCTCTGTCTAGGCCTGCACAGAGTCAGGGGGGCCCCTCCTCTATCACTCCAGGCAGGGCTTGAAGGGGGGAAAACCCATGGTTACTACTGGCGCCTGCCCTTACCAGGGCTTACTCCAGTAGGAGAATGATAAGTAGCCCGCTCTTACTTACAGGGGCTACACAGTTTTTTTTGTTTGTTTATTTTGTGGTATTCCAGTATACATCATCTAGGTTGCATGCCCATCCCAAATATGTGCTGCAGAGAATGAGAGTGATCTGAATGATTGATACATATCTGGTGTACCAAAATTAACCTTATTTTAGAAAAACATTTTGATTTGATTTCTAGGGTTGGGGGCAGTAAAATCCCCTCTGACCTGTGTTTTGCCCTTGTGGTCAGACATGTAAAAAAAAATGAAAGACGAAAACTTCCCAATCACATTCTAGTTGTGTAATTCCTCGGTATGAAGAAAGTAGTTGTCTTCTTCTTCTTCTTCAAGAACCTTTAATGTCCTTTTCTAGGCAGAAAATATAAGAACTTTGATATAATCTAGTTTTAACTTGACACGTGTGACATTTACTGTATCCACCCCCCCCCCCGCCTTTTGTTGTTACGTACTCCCCATGCCTTTGCATTTCTCTCTTCTTATCCCTCTATTATCCTCACTGTTTCTGTGTAGGAACACGCCATTTCTGTATGTTTTTAATCTTTCGTTTCTGATTTTGTCCTAACAGATTATTGTTTTAGTCATTTTTGAACATTCCCTTTTTTTTTGTACCTTCTCAATATTGTCATTAAAATCAATAAACAAAGGATTCTTTTAAAATTATTTTAAAATACTTATAATAGTCATGTTTTTGTAAAAAAAAAAAAAAGAATTTTAACTGAGATTTAACCCTTTGAACATGTTGTTGCTAATATGGATGTTGCTAGTTGCTAACATTTATTTGTATAGCGCTGTGGCAGGATGGCCTGTAGCCGAGGTCAGGGAACAGTCCACACGTGTAGTTTCAGGATAAATGAAAACGTTCAGTGGCTTTATTTCTCCACAGCAACATAACATGCGGGTACCCTGTCCCTTTAAGCAAATAAATCCTGCTCCACGTTGGGAGAAAACTGACTACTGCACCGACACACTTTATTAGAGCAAATACCCGGTATGTACCTGGCAGATACCTGGAATGCGCCGCTCCTCACCTCTAAGCCCCGTTGCGTTTGCCTTCCCAGCCTGGGTTCATGCCTGGCTGACGGGCGGCTGATCTGTTAAATGATAATGATTAGGATTTAATAGGCTGCAATGCTTCGCGTGTCTACCAGATGGCATAAATTCATGAATTGTAATGCAGTATATATATATATACTGTGCAGTATTGCAGCCAGCGGGAATAAAATGCTTCAATCCCTGCTTGGAAAATAACTCAATGCACTCGGGCAGAAAACAGTCACAAACCTCAATACACCCGGGTATACCCGAATTCGTGGGACTAGCCAAGCTCGAATAAAGTGTGTCGCCAGTGTAACACAGCAGTCCTAGCTAGCAGGCTGGCTGGCTAAACCATACCCAAACCGTAAGAGTCTTTTTAAGCAGTCATGCAAACAAATGAAAGAAATCTTACTTTGGCTGCAGTAAGTAGTGTGCTGTATCCTTCTGGCTAGCAGCAGATCTATCCATGTGCTCTCATCTGCGACAGGCAGCTACTGCTGGTAACAAGATCCTTATCTATCTTGCTGGCTCTCAGGTGTCAGCTTACATCATGATTAGCTAGCTTCCACCTGAGTTAACCCTTATGAGTGCTGGATGAAGCACTCAGACATATGTTTCCCAGGCATAACTGATAGGGGTTGACTTCACCCTGTCACATACCTCCCCTGTTTGTGTGTGGCTAGTGTCCCACACGGCTGAAGCCCGACCCTCCACTCCTTCTCTTGACAAAAAATCAGCATTTCCATGGTCTTTTCCAGGTCTATGCTGAATATCAAAAGAGAAGGGTTGGAGTGCCATACACTGGCGACACACTTTATTCGAGCTCGGCTAGTCCCACGAATTCGGGTATACCCGGGTGTATTGAGGTTTGTGACTGTTTTCTGCCCGAGTGCATTGAGGTATTTTCCAGGCAGGGATTGAAGCATTTTATTCCCGCTGGCTGCAATACTGCACAGTATATATATATATACTGCATTACAATTCATGAATTTATGCCATCTGGTAGACACGCGAAGCATTGCAGCCTATTAAATCCTAATCATTATCATTTAACAGATCAGCCGCCCGTCAGCCAGGCATGAACCCAGGCTGGGTAGGCAAACGCAACGGGGCTTGTCAGAGGTGAGGAGCGGCGCATTCCAGGTATCTGCCAGGTACATACTGGGTATTTGCTCGAATAAAGTGTGTCGGTGCAGTATACCACCTGGTCAACCTTGGATTTGTGTCCTTCATGGTGTTTAACCACTTCAAGGGCGCATGGTCAGTGACCAGGGTGAAGTGTACTCCGGCGACATAATGTCTCAAGGCCTCAATTGCCCATTTTACAGCAAGGCACTCCTTCTCAATAACGGAATACCTCACTTCCCTTGGGAACAGCTTCCGGCTGATGAACAGCATGGGGTGTTCAACACCATCAAATTGCTGAGACAGCACTGCTCCCAGTCCTACCTCTGAGGCATCCGTCTGGATGATGAAGGGCTCTTTAAAATCTGGGCTCCGAAGAGCGGGGCCCTCTGGCAGGCACTTTTTTAGCATGTCAAAGGTGTCTTGGCACTCCCAAGACCATTTAACTTGGGTCGGGCACTCTTTTTTGTCAGATCTGTTAGGGGTGCAGATATTTCTGAAAAATTGGGGATAAACCGCCGGTAATACCCTGCTAACCCCAAAAGGGAGCGGACCTGTGTCTTTGTCTGTGGGGTGGGGACTTCCTTTATGGCGGCCACCTTGCTAGCTAGTGGCCTTACTATCCCTCCCCCAACGGCATAGCCCAAGTACTTTGTAGTGGATTTACCCAGGGCACATTTTTTTGGATTTGCAGTGAGCCCTGCTTCTCTTAAGGACGTTAGGACTGCCCTTAACCTTTTTATATGAGACTGCCAGTGTCTGCTATAGATGACAATGTCATCCAAGTAGGCCGCGGCATATGCCCTATGGGGTCGTAGTACCTTGTCCATTAACCTTTGGAATGTGGCTGGAGCCCCATGTAATCCAAATGGCACAGTGACGAATTGGTATAACCCGAGAGGGGTGGCGAAGGCAGTTTTGCATTTGGATTCTTCCGCTAGAGGTATCTGCCAATATCCTTTCGTGAGATCTAGGGTAGAGATATACTCTGCTTTCCCAAGCGAGTCAAGCAATTCATCCACCCTAGGCATTGGATATGCATCAAATCTGGATACAGCATTTACCTTTCGCAGATCCACGCAAAACCTCACCTTCCCATCTGGTTTAGGGACCAACACGATAGGGCTACACCATTTGCTGTGGGACTCCTCGATCACGCCCAATTCCAACATGTCTATTATCTCCCTCTCTACCAGGTCTTTTCGGCCCTCTGGCAATCTATAGGGACGGGACCGTACTTTTACGCCAGGTTCTGTCTCAATCCTATGGGACACTAAATTAGTCTGCCCTGGCAGCTCCGAAAAAACATCTGGGAACTGGTCACATAATTCTAGTAGGTCTGACCTTTGTTCCGTTGTTAACTGCCCTCCCATGAGAACCTGATGGTCATTGTACGTACTACCCTTTGGAAGCTGCGGACCCAAATCCGTCTCTCCTTCCCGAGGGTGGATGAACAGCGATCTCATTGTTTTCCAGGGTTTCAGGAGGTTCACGTGGTAGATTTGTTTACCCTTCCTGGACCCTGGTTGAGAGATCTCATAGTTCACCTCCCCGGTGCGGCGGAGAACTTGGAAAGGACCCTGCCACTTCGCAAGGAGTTTACTCTCTGATGTCGGTAGTAGTAGCATCACTTGGTCCCCAGGTTGGAAGACCCTCAAGCGAGAATTTTGGTTGTACTGCCTCTCTTGACGTTCTTGGGCAGATTTGAGGTTTTCCTTAGCAAACTGACCTATCATGTCTAGGCGGTTTCTAAGGTCTATGACATACTGAAGGGTATTCTTGGAGGGGGAAGGCTCCTCCTCCCAGGATTCCTTCAGTAGGTCGAGAATACCCCGAGGTTGGCGTCCATATAGGAGCTCAAATGGGGAGAAGCCTGTGGATGATTGGGGAACTTCTCGTACCGCAAACAACAGGAAAGGGAGAAGTTCATCCCAAGCTCACTTTTCAGTGTCCACAAACTTCCTAAGCATGGTTTTTAAAGTACGGTTAAACCTCTCTACCAATCCATCAGTCTGCGGATGGTAGACTGAGGTCCGGATGGATTTTACCTCCAATAACTTTAGGACATCCTGCATTAACTTTGCCATGAAATTTGTTCCCTGGTCAGTTAACATTACTTGGGGAAGTCCTACCCTAGAGAACAGTTCTAACAGCCTGTGAGCAACCTGTTTAGCAGTGGCTGATCTCAGAGGGAAGGCCTCAGGATATCTGGTGGCATAATCTACCACAACGAGTATAAATTTATGTCCCTTCACAGAGGGTTCTAAAGGTCCGACCAGATCTACCCCAATTCTCTCGAATGGGACGGCTACCAAGGGCAGAGGAACCAAGGGAGCCAGCTTCTGTCCTTTTTGGCTAGTTAACTGGCATTCAGGACATGTCTCACATAGTTTCATGATGTCACCATGTATGCCTGGCCAGTAAAACCGGGACGAGATGCGGTCCGTGGTTTTATCTCTGCCCAAATGACCACCCCATGGGAGAGTATGGGCTAGGGTGAACATCGTTTTAATCAACCCTTTAGGGACTAGCATCTGTCGAATGACCTCCCCTGTTTGTGTAACCTTATTCACACGATATATAATGTCATTCAACAGTTCAAAATGTGGAAACCCTTTTACACCCTGTTCATCCATTATCTTGTTGTTGACCTGTACCACCTTCTCATATTGTCTAGCCAGAGCTGGGTCCTCCCTCTGCCTCTGACAGAAGTCAGGAAGATCCAGGTCTGGCAAAATTCCTGTATCTATCTGTTCCCCACCCTGGTCATCCCCGGCCATGAACTGCAGTCCTTTGGGCTGACTAATGTTACCAAGAGTCCCAGCCTTTCTTAACCAGTCCTCTTTTTCCGCACATCTCTGTTTACTTGTCTTTGGGACATGGTGTCTACGGGGAAAAATCTCTGGGGAAAAAGGGAACAAGTCTCCGGGCTTCTCCGGTACCAGAGAAGTAGGCTCCGTAGGAGTAGGGGCCAACAATGTTTCGAGGTAGGGCCAGTCTCGGCCAAGTAGAAAAGGAGCAGGTAGCCAGGGAGCAACTCCCACTAGTAGGCTAGCCTCTTGATCCTGGATACGCAGTAGAACGTTCGCCGTAGGGTATCTCTTTGTATCCCCATGGATACACTCGATATTCCAAGGAGAGTCATAAGACAGTCTATTGCTTGGAATTAGGCCCTCTAGGATCAGGGTTTTTCCAGAGCCCGAGTCCAGCATGGCGTTTACTTTTGTCCCCTCCAGAGATGCTGGGACTCACCACGGATTGTGGTCCCTTCGGAGACAAGCTGTGGCAGTGGTTCTGCCATATGAACAGTCCATCTCATCATCTCCTGAATCCGCAACCTCGGTCATCAGTGGAAGATCTCGACGGGGCTCGGTGTTTGGACCTCTCCGCTGTTGGATGGGGTCCTCCCTTCTGGTTGGTGGGGTTATCCTCTCCACCGGGTGGGTGACAGGAGTCCAGGTTCTCGGGGAATACTGTGGGTGGCGGCCTCCCTTGAGTGATCCAGTGGCCTCGGACCCAGGATGGGCGTCTCTGCGGGAGTTTGTACCAGGAACCCTCCGAGATGGGAAAGGGTCTTCCAATCGGGTTGACTGGATCTCCCGAGCTGGCAGGTTGTAGACCCCTCGATTGTCTGCTCTCCTGCCTCTAGCATCACCGGAAGCAACTGGTGTTTGCACCGGCCGTTCCCAGCTATCCTGTTGGGTGTCGTCGCCCAGGAAGTTTTCCACCAAGCGGACCGCTGAATCCAGGGAAAATGCAGCGTGTCTTTTTACCCAGGAGCGGGAGGAGGGGGGCAGAATCTGTATGAACTGCTTGAGCACAAACTGTTCAAGGATCTCTGCTTTGTCATGTTTTTCCGGTTGTATCCACCTGGTACATAAGTCTACTAAGCGGTGGGCTACGACCCGGGGTCTGTCTCTGTTTGTATATTTGACTGTCCGGAACCGCCGTCGGTAGGTCTCTGGAGTGAGGCCTAGGCGATCCAGAATAGCAGCCTTTAGTTGCTGATAGTCCATGGCCTCGTCTGCTGGAAGAGCCTGGTAGGCTGCCTGAGCTTCCCCTATGAGGAGTGGAGCCAGAGTCGTTACCCAGCGATCAACTGTCCCGCCGTGGGCCGTGGCTACCCTTTCAAAAGTGAGGAGAAATGCCTCTGGGTCTTCGTTTGGCTTCATTTTATGCAGCATCACCGGTGGGTTATTTGGAATCCCTGGTCTGCCTGGGGCTGGGCCTTCGGCCAGCAATTGGAGTAGCTTTTCCTCTCGCCGGGCCTGTCGCTCATCTTGCTCGGCCTGTCGCTCATCTTGCTGGGCCTGTCGCTCAGATTGCTGGGCCTGTTGCTCAGCTTGTTTCTCTGCTAGCTGGAGCTGTTGCTCAAGGAACTGAGAAAAAATTGTCTCCATTTTTTCCCCCGTCTGTGTGTGTGTGTGGCCCTTCAGATACAGGGCCCGTCCATTATCCCACTTCTGACACCACCTGTGGCAGGACGGCCTGTAGCCGAGGTCAGGGAACAGTCCACACGTGTAGTTTCAGGATAAATGAAAACGTTCAGTGGCTTTATTTCTCCACAGCAACATAACATGTGGGTACACTGTCCCTTTAAGCAAATAAATCCTGCTCCACATTGGGAGAAAACTGACTAACACAGCAGTCTTAGCTAGCAGGCTGGCTGGCTAAACCATACCCAAACCGTAAGAGTCTTTTTAAGCAGTCATGCAAACAAATGAAAGAAATCTTACTTTGGCTGCAGTAAGTAGTGTGCTGTATCCTTCTGGCTAGCAGCACATCTATCCATGTGCTCTCATCTGAGACAGGCAGCTACTGCTGGTAACAAGATCCTTATCTATCTTGCTGGCTCTCAGGTGTCAGCTTACATCATGATTAGCTAGCTTCCACCTGAGTTAACCCTTATGAGTGCTAGATGAAGCACCCAGACATATGTTTCCCAGGCATAACTGATAGGGGTTGACTTCACCCTGTCACAAGCGCCAACAATGAATGCAGAGCTTTGTAACATTACAAAAGGAGGTAAATAAATGACAAACAATGGGAATTTATTTATTTATTTATTTATAAAATATTTTACCAGGAAGTAATACATTGAGAGTTACCTCTCGTTTTCAAGTATGTCCTGGGCACAGAGTAAAACAAAATAATACATGGTTACAAATACAGTTACATAAATGAACAAGGTATACATTATATACAAGACATTGCATGCACAGTTAAAGAAAATATATATTATGAGCGTATGAAACAGTGCAACAGGTAAATGACAACATAAGGCAAATGGAGACCTTGCCCCAAAAAGCTTGGATGGAGGGGGGAGGGGAATGAAACAGATAATGAACTAAATGGAATAGATGAGGATACAAGATGGTATGGAGGTAGAATGGGGGCAAGTGCAAGTTTGACAAGCAGTGAGATACCCATAGTAAATAGAGATAATACTAGAAAACTTCTAAAGACTAAACCAATGGGAGCAGAAAGGTAGGAGCAGATAAGATAATAGTACAGGCTGAAAAAAAACTTAAATGCATGCTTGCTAATGCAAGAAGCATGACAGATAAAATGGGGGAGCTTGAATTAATAGCTACAAGGGAGCAGTATGATATCATAGGCATTACTGAAACATGGTGGGATGAAACTCATGACTGGACAGTTAATTTAAAGGGGTATTCTCTTTTTCGGAAGGATCGAACAAATAGAAGGGGAGGTGGAGTATGTCTATATGTTAAACCAGATCTAAAACCTATTATAAGGGGTGATGTCTATGAAGGGAATGATGAAAATGTAGAGACCTTGTGGATAGAAATTAGCAGTGGACGTAAAAGTATAAAGAAAATGTTTGTGCTATAAACTACCAAATATCTGGGAGATTGAGGAAGCTAAAATACATTTGCAAATGGAGAAGGCATAAAAACTGGGTCATGTTTGCATAATGGGGGATTTTAATTATCCAGACATAGACTGGGGCAATGAGATTAGCGTTACAGGAGACAGGTTTTTTGGGGTGCTTAAAGATAATTATATGACCCAAATTATTGAGGAACCAACCAGGAGAGGTGCAGTTCTGGATTTGGTCATATCAAACAATGTAGAAGTAATAACAAATATTCAAGTCCTGGAACATTTGGGTAACAGTGATCATAAAATGGTCTCATTTGAAATAAATTATCAAAAAACAGATTACTTGGGTTAAACAAAGACTTTAAACTTTAGAAAGGCAGATTTTAATAAACTGAGGTCTAATCTAGTAGTAATACAATGGGATGATGTTTTTGCAGGGAAAAATGTAGAAGATAAATGGGCAGTCTTTAAAACATTGTTAGAAAAGCACACTTATCAGTGTATACCCTTGGGTAATAAGTATAAAAGAAATAAATCAAAACCAATGTGGCTAAATAAACAGGTAGGGGAGGAAATGGACAAGAAGAGAAAGGCGTTTAGATTCTTTAAGTCAGAAGGGACAGAGACATCGCATCAGAATTATAAGGAATGTAACAAAAATTGCAAAAGGGCAATTAAATTAGCAAAAATGGATAATGAAAAAAGGATTGCAATAGAAAGTAAGGTCAACCCTAAAAAGTTCTTTAAGTACCTTAATAACAAAAAAATGAGAAAATAAAATATAGGACCCTTTCAGTGTGAGATGGGTAGGCAGATTATTAGAGATAAGGAAAAAGCAGAGGTATTAAACAAATTCTTTGCCTCTGTGTTTACCAGGGAAGAATCAAGTTCAATAGTAGCGCCACAGGAGGAAGCCACAACCTCCATATTAATGACCAATTGGTTAACTGAGGAAGAAGTTCATAAGCGACTTGAAAAAATTAAAGTAAATAAGGCACCTGGCCCCGATGGCATACATCCAAGAGTTCTCAAGGAGTTATGCTCATTAATAGCAAAACCATTATATTTAATATTCAAGGACTCCATTTCCACAGGCTCAGAACCACAAGATAGGCGTAAAGCAGATGTGGTGCCTATATTTAAAAAGGGAGCTAGATCACACCAGGGGAATTACAGACCTGTAAGCCTGACTTCAATAGTAGGGAAACTACTTGAAGGTTTAATACGGGATAATATTCAGGAATACCTAATGGAAAACAAAATTATTAGTAATAGTCAGCATGGATTTATGAAGGATAGATCTTGCCAAACTAACCTTATTTGTTTCTTTGAGGAGGTAAGTAGGAATTTAGACCAGGGTAATGCAGTTGATGTGGTCTACTTAGATTTTGCAAAGGCTTTTGATACGGTTTCACACAAGAGGTTGGTGTACAAAATAAAGAAAATTGGACTCAGTAATAATATATGCACCTGGATTGAAAACTGGTTAAAGGACAGACAACAGAGGGTTGTCATAAATGGAACTTTTTCAGGTTGGGCTAAAGTCGTGAGTGGAGTACCTCAAGGATCGGTACTGGGACCCCTGCTTTTTAACTTGTTTATTAATGACCTTGAGGTTGGGATCGAGAGCAAAGTCTCCATCTTTGCTGATGATACTAAATTGTGTAAGGTAATAGAATCAGAGCAGGATGTAATTTCTCTTCAGAAGGACTTGGAGAGACTGGAAACGTGGGCAGGTAAATGGCAAATGACGTTTAATACAGATAAATGTAAGGTTATGCATTTGGGATGCAAGAATAAAAAGGCGACTTACAAATTAAATGGAGATATATTGGGGGAATCCTTGATGGAGAAGGATTTAGGAGTGCTTGTAGACAGCAGGCTTAGCAAAAGTGCCCAATGTCATGCAGTAGCTGCAAAGGCAAACAAGATCTTATCTTGCATCAAACGGGCAATGGATGGAAGGGAAGTAGACATAATTATGCCCCTTTTCAAAGCATTAGTTAGACCACACCTTGAATATGGAGTACAATTTTGGGGACCAATCCTAAGAAAATACATTATGGAACTAGAGAGAGTGCAGAGAAGAGCCACCAAATTAATAAAGGGGATGGACATTCTAACTTATGAGGAGAGGCTAGCTAAATTAGATTTATTTACATTAGAAAAGAGGTGTCTAAGAGGGGATATGATAACTATATACAAATATATTCAGGGACAATACAAGGAGCTTTCAAAAGAACTATTCATCCCACGGGCAGTACAAAGGACTCAGGGCCATCCCTTAAGGTTGGAGGAAAGGAAATTTCACCAGCAACAAAGGAAAGGGTTCTTTACAGTAAGGGCAATTAAAATGTGGAATTCATTACCCATGGAGACTAGAATAGATTTGTTCAAAAAAAGGTTGGACATCTTTTTAGATGGGAAAGGTATACAGGGATATACCAAATAAGTATACATGGGAAGGATGTTGATCCAGGGATTAATCCGATTGCCAATTTTTGGAGTCAGGAAGGAATTAATTTTTCCCCTTAATGGGTTTTTTTGTTTGCCTTCCTCTGGATCAATAAGTAAGTATAGATATAGAATAAAGTATCTGTTGTCTAAATTTAGCATAGGTTGAACTTGATGGACGTACGTCTTTTTTCAACCTCATCTACTATGTAACTATGTAACTACTATGTAACTATGTAGCTTACAATCTACGTATTGTTAGTAGGCTTACAAACATATTTGGAGAAAAAGTGCATTATTAGAAGTCTGGGGAGGTCAAGGGCATCTGGAATTCGTAGCAGAGACATAGAACATCTAATGAGAACTTATTTTGGAAGGAGGATTTTCAGCTGGTATTTTAATGTGGAAAGTGAAGGTGCTTGGCGAATATTTAGTTCCATAGGTAGGGAGAGATTAGTGAAAAAGGTTTAAGACGGGAGACGGCTGTAGAGGTAAATGGTACAAAGATGATACAACCTTGGGGAGCCTTAAGAGACAAGTATTGGTGTGGGGGAGAGACCAGAGTTGAGCTATATAGAGGTACAGAGGAGTGTAGAGCCATATAAGAAAGGAAGAGAATTTTGTAGTTCATACGGAAATTAATAAGAAGCCAGCAGAGAGAGTTCAGGAGATCGGAAGCAGATATGTGACTAGAAGAGCAAGAGATTATTCGGGCAGCAGCATTTTGAATGCACTGTAAAGGAGAGAGGTGTGAGTCAGGGAGACCAGATAAAAGAATGTTACAGTAATCAATACGGAGGAGAACAAGGGAATGCATTAGTGTTTTAGTGGTAGTGGAACATAGGAAGGGTTGTATCTTAGCAATATTGCGAAGGAAGAAGCGGCAAGATTTATAAACAGCATTGATATGTGGGGAGAAGGAAAGGGTGGAGTTGAATGTAACCCCTAGTCCATGTACTTGCGAGACTGGGTGGATACTAGTGTTATTTATTATCATGGAGAAGGGAACAAGGAGACCTGGTTTTGGAGTGAATATGAGAAGTTCTGTCTCAGCCATGATAAGCTTGAGGTGACAAAGAGTCATCCAGGCAGAGATTGCTGATAGGTATTGTGCTATTTTTAACTGGACTGCAGGTATACTTACAGTCAATTAGTGATATGCGCTCCAACATATAAGTTCAATCCTGATATAAATCTTTTGAGTGATAATGTAGAAAATAGGTACTGGGGCTAGTGAGGTATGTATTCATTATATTGCATATACCATTTTCAAGAACTCTAACCCTGAAGGCTGAAGGCTGAAATATGAAGAAAATCAGACCTACAGCCTCATTGGGAGAGTCGAGAGGTAGGTAGAAAAAGAAGAATAACTACTCACAATTCGTATTGCCCCAGTCCTGTAGATCTTAGTGGGCGTGCAGCCAGGAGAATGCAGAGAGATCCAAGGGAAAATACTCCAACGCACAGCCCTGAACAAAGTAGGTCCCACACCAAAAACTAATAAAAATATATCAAGTACTTTATTGTTCCATAGTTTAAAAAAACGGAGGTAGGTACCCTCCTACGCGTTTCGGGCAATCCGCCCTTTATCAAGGAGTAATATGTCCCCACAAACATTGGTATTTAAATACCTTATAGAGCAGCCCCAATTCGCGCCAAAATCGCCACCAAATGGGCCCGCTCACAAACGCGATGACGTCACACGCAATGCGTGATGACGTCACGCGTCATGACGCGCTACAGCCACGTCCCCCGACACTGTCACGGCAACCATCCGGCATCCCGCAGTACAAGGGAGGTGGGCCGTGCCTCGGGCAGCTCGATCCCAGTCCCCTCCTACACTGCAGAGCAGTAAAACGGAGGAGGAACTGAGTGATCGATGCCTGACCGGGTGGCCCGCCCCCTCCACCACAGAGCAAAGTGATGTCGGAGTTAGACATGTGAGGCCAAGAAGCGCTGCGTGATAAAGGGCGGATTGCCCAAAACGCGTAGGAGGGTACCTACCTCCTTTTTTTAAACTATGGAACAATAAAGTACTTGATATATTTTTATTAGTTTTTGGTGTGGGACCCACTTTGTTCAGGGCTGTGCGTTGGACTGCAGGTATACGGTCAGGTGTTGATGATACACAACTATATTTATCAGCATAGAGGTTATAGGTAAATCCAAAGGAGTAAATGAGGTCACCCAGTGAGAGGCTATATAAAGAGAAGAGTAAGGGGTCTAAAACTGAGCCCTGAGGTACAACTACAGAGAGTTCCATAGAGGTTGAGGAGTTGGCATAAGAGAAACATAAGGAATAGTGAGAAGTAGGAGGGAAACCAGGAGAGGGCCGTGCCCCAGATGCCAGGAACGTGAGGAATGTGTAGGAGAAAAGGGTGGTCAACAGTATCGAAAGCTGAGAGGAGGCCAATAAAAATCAGAACGGAATAGTTTTCTTGAGATTAGGCAATATGGAGGTCATTAGCTACCTTGGTGAGTGCAGTTTTTAATTAGAGTATACTGTGCGGAAGCCTTATTGGAGATAGTCAAGTAGGTTATGGAAGATGAGAAAGTGAAGTATACATATGGAAGCAATTTGTTCCAGAAGTTTAAAAGCAAAAGGCATGAGGGAGACACGGAGATATTTAGATGGGATGGTAGGATCTAGATTGTTATTCTTAATAATAGTTCTAACAATAGCTTGTGTAAAATGAGATGGGAAAGTACCACCAGAACACAGCGATGAGTTAAAGATGTTAGTTAAAGTGAGAGGTTTCAAGAGATGGCAGGGAATGGGGTCAAGGATGCATGTGGTGGAAATAGTGCTCTTTGGTCCTAGGTGGGACTACCCTTTTAATACAGCATCACAAGTTCACTTTAAAATGTGTGATTCATTACTTGGGTCTTTAAACAGCAATCTACGGATGATAAATCTTTACTGCAGTATTTCCTAGTTGCATGTTAGAATGTATTATGTAATACACCTTATCTGATCATGCTTTTGATTTTTATTGTACATTGTAAAGTTCTACGCAGCCACATTCCCTCCCCTTCCCACTTTCTTTATCCTGTCTGTACCCCATCACCAACACCTTTAATAAATGGAAATAAAGAGTTGCTAAAGACTTGATTCATAAACCACATTATTGTAGTGGTCAACTATTATGAATTCCTATAGTCTCAAAATTCATGATGGACAAAGTAGAAAATTGTACTCAGTATGAAATGAGTAAACAATGACATGTGTACAGTATATATGTTAGCAAATAGGATGATAAAAGTGTGCAATTAAAAATGTGACAACATTTCCATTAATATTTTCTTCTCTGATATAAAAGAGAGGTCACTTAACTTGCACCACGCATCTATATTACTGACGAGCATAAAAGTTGCAATATTAGCATAATATTTGCGATTTGTCTACTTAAGAGATAGTCATGACAAGTCCAATACTCCTGTGGAGACATCTTTGTTTTATAGACCTTTCTATATTTATATATTTCTCAAAGGGAAGTTATCTAGGGTCATCCAGATTATGTCTTTTTATAGATGACTGGCTATATTTACATGCTCTCAAATTACCAATGACACTCCTACTTTAGCATTGGCCTGGAAGGTAGAAACAGTGTAAGCTAAAACACAGCTCAAGAAAGACTTCAGTCATAGGGACATTTCTAACTTCATAAATCCTTCAGGTTGGCAAACATGAATTAATATGAATACAGAAACTGTGCAACTTACAATAGGTTACATATTGACAATGCAAACAAGATTCACTTTTTGCTTCAAAGCACACCTTTCAACTAGGTTTATATGTATAAGGGTCCTGCTGCTCTTAATGTCCACAGGGGACCATATCAACAAGAATATGGCATGCACAGGTTTGAAAAAGCTTGTGAATTGTGCCATTTGTTTGGAAGTTATTGTGAATGAACGAAATTCCAAATACTGGGAGAGAATCGGGCAAAAGTTTTGGTAGATACTGTAGATGACCGGATTTTCAGAATTTCACTGCCTACAGCATAATCAATACCTTTCCCCCCAAAATGTAGGATGCTACTAATAAAGTTGATTTTTTTTAATGCAAAAACATGAGTCATGCTAATTGCAGCTCAAATATTTCTCCATAAATCATAAAATAAAGGTGTTCCCCTTTCCATTATGGTTTATGGATGTGCAACTTCATGACACAGCCCATTTCTAAAACCAGTCAGTCAAGTTAATACCCACAAGTATAATGAGTCAAAGACGTTAAGCCTCTAAAGAGTAACAGCTGTTAACAATTGTGTATAGCCGTTCAGATAATTGATTTATAATGACTTTTGCATTTGCACAAAAGTGCAACCAACAGTTCCCTAACCCCCCACAAAAAAATAATTGTTTCATTATAATAGTACCTATTGGTGGAGTGTGGAAAGGCTTTGGTAAGTCCATTCGCCATAGTCGATGATGATGTTTTTTTTTTTTTAATAAATGCTGGTTTTGTTTAGCATCTGTGCATTTTCTTATGTGACAACAGACCAATCATTGAAGGGCAAACTCTGCTTGAACATATGAAATACTCTAAGTCGCAGGATGGTAGTAATTCTTTTCCCTGAGCTTCCAATTTTGCAATGTGCCTAATTTCAAAGTCTGCAATAGCAATATCAATGTTCTGTCTCCAAATACTTTGATCCAAAGACCTTTCCTTCCACTTGGAAAAGTTGACGTTGAAAACTTTTAACTGAGATTTCTGGGTATCATTTTGTAGCATTTACACTGCCCTCTTGATGATCTTCTAGCAAGCTGGCTGCAGAAAACCTGATTGGGAGTCTTCCATTCTAATGAGTGGCCTAGTTCAGCAAATGTGGTTTTCTTACTACTGTAGGTGCAATTCAAGGTGCGCCAGGTTGCAGCAACAGATTACTTCAGTTTGTTCTTTGGGAGGCTTGCCAACTTAGCGACAGCTGGTGGGAAGGCAACACACCTGAAGAAGTACTGCTCTGCAAAAAAACACGCTTGTCATGGGATGCCGATCACGTGACCTGTGTGTGCACGTGTGTCCTCCGGCAGTTTAGATTTTTTATCAACAGCAGAAGATGGAGGCAACAGTTGCTGCACCAGATTTCCTGGCGTTTTCACCAGGGAAATCCCTCTTCTCTTCTGCAAAAAAAGAGCTTAAAAGAGGCCAAAAGCAAACGTGGAAAATTAAGCGTGAGGAGGCCATTCAGCACCTCTTCATCTTCACAGTCAGGCAAAGACGTTCAGCTCTAGAAAAAAGCAAGATTGTCTACTATATACCGTAGAAAAAATAAAACATACAAGAGATTTTTCCCGTTTGGGGTAAAAAATAATACAATTTCAGGGGAAAGTCTTGTAGAAGCCCAGGAGCATAAAACTCACCCTGTGCCATTTCCAGGGATGGTTCAGGTAGCGGAATGGTAACCTTCAGACGAGGAGACCATAGCTGTTCCTACTTATCTTGGGCCCCAGTTAACTGGAAATCTGAAAAAGGCTCCTGATCAACTATAGTGAGAGAGGGAAATGGAGCGAGATTCAAATGGAGAGCCAGCCTGACAGAGAAAACTCCGCCATCAAAAGCTTACAGCAATAGATGGGACATTGTAGAGGAGTATGAAGTATATGATTTTACAACTCTGACCTTCCAGTTATTGCTCATAAAGGAGGATGATCTGGTACTACATACCCATACGGGTATTTCGGATATTCAAGCACTAATTGCCCCAGAGATAGACCCGGCATTGGTGGTAATAAGTAATATGTCAATCCCTATTGATAGTTCGGATAAGCTATTACGAAGGATGCAGTTCAAAATAGTAGACGCTGTTTGTCCCCTTCTCTCTATGCTTGACAAAGGTAGAAAGAGAAGGTATCCAGGGACCCCAACTGTCTAAGAAGGTTTTGTTTGTTTCAATGTTTGCTTTATTAAAATCTGTAAGTGGGACTGTAATGGTAGGGGTAGATTTGGCTGCTCTTAAATAAACGTTAAGACCGCTATAACCCCTACCTGTCAATAATATGATGTATTTATTTATGTATGTACAGTTTATTGTGCCAGGCCTATATATGTTAGTCTTAAAGTATGTAAAACAGTGATGCACAGCTCTGTTCAAGATGGTGGACCTGCAGGGGTTAACGCTCTCTTGTAAAAAGAGCTGTAATCACATCAGAGTTTAGTATTGTAGGCCTGGACACTGTGATGGGATTAATGCCATTGTTGAGGAACAAGGGAGAGGTCAACCACCTGCTGAGTGCACTTGTTCTCCAAGAAAGCTGTAAGCCCATTGGACTGTATCTGTATTGTATAACTGTGGAGGGGAATTGTGTGTGCATTGTCCTGTATCTGCTACTGTACATCCTGTGGATTATGTTCAGTATAGGGATGACCATATTTGGGCATGCCATTTTGGGTTTCCTGGCCCACCTTCAACCTCAGTAATCTCATCAACCGGGTCTGGGACCGTGTGTAGAGACCAGTACTATTGTTCCTACCCAGACAAGCTGGAATCTCACTGATTGGGACTGGGGTATAAATACTCCTTCAAGAGAGTCATTCTGGATCTGATAGCCTTTGTGAAGGCTGTGTGCTAAAAGAACTGAAAGAGCCGACAGGGAGTAAGCAGAAGGGAACCGAGGAGACCCAGTGCAGGGGTCTGGAGCATCCAGGGGAGCTGCGGTCTGTGTGTGCAGCGTTGGCCTGAGCTGTTTGGAGTGAAGAAATGTTGGGGAATTTAAAACTGAGAGCCAGCAGAGAGCAAGGTAGTTCTGCCCATACTACAGAGGACAGCGGCGCAAGTTGGGAATGGGTATCGGGGTAAGCTTCTGGACGGAAGTCCCTGTACCTAGGACTTTAGATTTTTCCCCAGTTAGGTGAGTTTGTGTGTGTCTTATGTACTGGAAGTTTGTGGAATCTTTTTCCAATAAATTCCCTTTTGTTCAACTCTGCAGTTCTGTCTAGTGTATTGATCCTTAGTGTAAATTGTTCTGGCCTCCAGTGACAGGCTTTTCTGGCAGAAGCAGCAGCGGGATCACTAGGCTCAGCACCGATATTCTTCCGGGAATATCTGTCCTGAGTATGGTCTCAATTTTGAAGACCATAGAACTCAAAGTTACAAATGCTCCAGGCCTCGGTCACACATCCCTTACCATTCCCTGTAGTTTAGTTGACGTACGGATGAGACTACAAGGATGTCGGCCAAGTATCGATCCAGGACCAAGGAACGGATCACACTCCAGTGTGAAGAATGTGGAATAACCACAAGAACCATGACAAAGTCATTTGGTCGCTGACCTGGTGGCCTATGAGGCCAGGAGCTCAGTGATTAGAGCTGAGGCACTGGGCAGCTTTGAGATGGTTTCCGGCCCTTCAGGACTATGAAAATTATCTACCACCTCAAGTGATGAGGTGATGGAGGCTCCAGCGGTGCTACCCCCAGTGTAGATGGGTATGCCGTCGGGCACCACAACTCAACTATGGTATGTTTGCCAAGTTTAGCAAGAAAACAGACAACAGACCACCACATCAATTTACTAGAGTTTAGAGAAGCCAAATTAGCCCTTCAATCTCTTGTCCCTCATCAGTACCAGAAGATAAAGATTCTGAGTCAGGTGGACAACAGGACAGCGGTGTGTTACATAAACAGCCCTCTGCACCAAGGCATTCAAAATGTGATCATGGGCACTAGCAAACAGATTCACTTATCAGCGATGTTTGTTTCAGGGGAAATAAATGAGACAGCGGATGCACTATCGTACAAGAGATATTACCCTCAGTGTATTATATCTCTCAGGAGAGAAATGTGCCTCCTAATAAAACAAACGTTTGGGGAAATGGACATGGATCTGTTTGCCACTCTATCCTCTACACACATCCCCAGATTTGTATCCAAGTCTGGACAGAGGGTGCATGAAAGATGGATACGTTGGCATTTTCATGAACCTCCCTCAAAATGCCATACACCTTTCCTCCTCCATGCCTGATCCCGAGGGTATTACAAAAGATTAGTATGGACTAGGTCCCAGCATTGTTCCTAGTTTACTCAGTATAGCCAGCAAAACCATGCTTCCCATTAATCCAAGTGCTAAAAAAAGGCCCAACAATTGTGGAACACCCTCAATGCCTTCAGGGGAAGATAGGACCCCCTACAGGAACTTCCGCAACCCAGTTGGAGGGCAACCCTGTTGGCAGTGGAATACAGCTTTAGCAAACAGCTCACCAACCAATTAATTCCTCGGTAAGACCAAGCACCAGGAATATAGGGCTATAATTCGAGAGCTTCGATTTTGTTATGAAGCTAACAAGCCTGGCACACAATTACACAGGGTTGAAACGGTTTAATATTTTTTAGCCAATACAGTTTTAGAAGAGTTGGCAGCTTCTACACTTAGATCTTATGGAGCGGCTTTAGGTAATTTGATACCAAATTTCAACTCATAGAAACTATATATTTTTTTGTTAAGAGGAGCTACTTTGCCTAGACCTATAAGGCTGAAATCCCCCCCAAAAACTTAGGACATTGAGCCATTACTTACGTATTTGGCTTCTAGAGACTTGAGAACCTTGTCTATAAAATGATCCTCTCTTCTAGCCCTTGCATTTGCAGCCAGGGGAGTGGAGTCATGTATCTGATCCCTGATTGATTAATATTCGAAAGGGTTTAAACATAATATTAAAAGGAATTTCTTCCGCTTCGACTTTCCCTTCTCCCCTCCTTCCCCTTCTTTCTTGGGTTATTTTATATATTTCCATTATATTATATAAGTTTATATATGCATATATAGGTGAATTGATGAATAATCCAATGGTCTGTTCTCATATATCTATTTGGTTTCTCATAACTTTATATTGAATCTTTTGATTCATTTTCTTAAATTATTGTTTATGTGTTTAAGTCTAAAATTCCATAATGCATTGACATTATTTATTTCTATATATGTGGCTTTTTGGCTTTTAGGTCAGGTGTATTACTCCTTTGTTATATTCTATTGTACTCATATATTGTTATATGTTTATTTATTTTCATTTTAAATATTCAAGTTATATTAATTTTTTTGCTATATTTAGTTATAGTGGTTAGTGCTTAATGCATATTGTCTAGTTTATCTGTTTTTAATTACTGTGTTCACTATGTTGCTATGTAGGAATTAGTGGTCACATCATTTATATTATGTTTAGGTAAGGTTTGTTTATGTCACCTTTTTACTTTATCTTTATGTCTATTATGTTTTTCTATCCACCACAGATCTTCATTTGCCCTCCTCTTGTGTTTAGATTAGATTCAGCTTGCACCTTTACTTCACTCTTTGACAAAGTACCCCGTCGGGTACGAAACGCGTCAGAGTTGCAATAGACATGTGTCTATCCATTTTTTAAATCAATAAAGTCCGTTTTTCATTGATTGCTGTTTGGTTTCCTTACTGTTTAGCTGTGCATCACCTTCCTTCATCTCTAATGGTTGCAATGGTTCATTTATTTAAGTAACCAAGTTGTCTCTCTCTTATAGGTGCGAACCTAAGGAACATAGTGGACCGTCCACCAGGATAAAGTTGATTTTGTCTCCTTTTCCATGGTTGAAAAAAAGGAATAAACAATAACATTCCCGTGGTTTTAAAAATATTTGTTTCTTAAAGATTTTCAGGCATCTCTGCAACTCGTACTGTGTCCTATTATAGGTGAAGTTGTTGATTTGGAGTCTTACTTTGTATTAATAGGTTAATTCTAATGATTGTCATCAATATGATAAGCTTCTGATAAAATCCACACTGCAGAGGGGCGTGCGTTTTCAGGTCATAGATTCCTGCAAACTCTGTTGTTTGGTACTTGGTCATGCCTGAAGATGCCCAGGATCTAGCACAGGCAGTGTCTGTGTAATTGTTCCAGCTGGTATATGTGTTGACTGTAGAGAATCTGAACTCTGATACATAAAGAGCAGAGAAGACAAAGCATAGTAAACAGTAATCTTGGTTGAGCTTTAACGATTGTATACCATATTTTCGCCAGACAGGGTTTTTCAAAAGACCAGAGAATATGCTTGCTTTGGAGATACAAAGTGTTATCTCTTTATCAATTAATTCAGACCTGGAGAGTGTGCTGCACAGATTTGTAAATTTGTCTACCATGGTGAGGTTGGAACATGTCTTCTGAGTAGTAAAACCTTATAGCGAGGTCAAGGTCCCCTGGTGATGCTGCTATGCGAGAGGTACTGTAGGTCTTCTGCTGAATGAACAACAATTCTACAATCATCAGGAAAAAGGAGCCTTCTGAGGATGGATTTAGAGATTTTGGATTTAGATAGGAGTCTGTGAAGATTGAATAAATGACCATATCTTCTCTAGTGTATGCGCACAGCTTTGTCACAGTACAAGGCAGAGGTCATCATTACTAAGAACAAAAGGTTGAAGAGAGTCAATGTCTGTACGCAGCTCTGTTTGACTCCATTTGTGACAGGGAAGTCTTGTGAGGGACAACCATTTTCTTTTACATGGGCTTTCATACCACCATAGAGAGAACCAATCAGATTGCACTGGAAAGCACAGTTTACCAAGAATATTCACAGACCTGCTTTGTTTATAGTAAAAAAGGTTTTGTCAATGAAGATGCTGTAAAGTGCTCCGGACACTTCTCCTGAATTTGTCTTGCTGTGAATATCACATGACTATTTCCACATCCAACACACAAGCCACACTGGTCTCTGGAACCATTTTGTCAACAAGGTGAGAGTTTACACTATTCAGTCAGATCCGAGCAAGCAGTTAACCCAATATTAGAGTGAGAGGCCAAAATGGTGCCACATACAGTGAGACTAGATTACCTTTCTTCTAGTACAGCTGAATAATGTAGGTATCCTTACATTTTTAGGGTACCTCTCTTTTCCCAGATTTTGGTGAATACAGCAAGCAAAGCACAATACCAAAAGCTGGTAATTTCTGCCAATGTACTTATTTTATTCTCAAAATCTACTAATTTAATAATGCAAGGATTCAGACTGAATTATCATATTCCACTCAATGATCATATGTTCCAAGATTCTGAACATTGAGATTGTGTTAATGTCTATTTATTAATATCTCTTGGCTGCAAAAGTGTGGAAAACTAACGAAGAAATCAGCACTAGCTTTATCAAAGAAAATAATTCCATATAAACACACTTAGATATATATTTTTTAATATATATACCTTGTACATTTTTTTGCACTTATTTTAATCCAATTTCATAGCAGGAAGAATTAGACACTTGTGTTTTTATTATAATACAGGTAAAGCTACATTAAGTAAATTTAATGAATGCCCATCGAACATCAGCTGAAAAAGAGTACAACATCAGTAGAAAAAGTTGAGAAGAATAAACTGATTTTAAAATTATCTGAAATTTAGGCCTAATAGGGATAAACTATTGGACGAAACAGCTGCAATGTATGTATGTGATGAAGCTACCAGGAGATCATGGTTACAAAGATATACAGTATAGCAGAGCCCCCCTCCGTACCTCCGGTGAGGGGGAGCTGCTGCTCTAGGCTGCAGGGCTGGTCGGATGCCACCGGAGCTCCGCACCGGTCCCGGTAGGCAGGGGGCCACCTTTTTGAATCTCGCACATTCGCGATTGAAGCCGTGAGTATGTGCAGATAGGCAGTTAGTTCGGCGGCCATGACAAATGGCTCCGCAAGGGACTATATGTCCCAGAATCCCCTAGGAGAGGCAGGGGAGATAGGTTTGGTGTGAAGAGCGCACGTCATTGGCTTTTATCGGTGTGAGTGCTCCAAGTTGTTTTTGTTATTGCTGAATAAATCTTTTGATTATTGCTAATCCAGGCTTTGCCCATTTCCTGTATTTGGGCACCTGGGAGAGGAGCTATCCGCACTCTGCACCCATTGTGGGGTACTATTGATGAGACGTGCCTGATCACCAACCAGGCTGACACCATTCTGTTATCACTCTGAGGGAAGGGGCTCACACAAGGCCGTGTGAGTTGTGTTTATATATTTTTAATTCATTTCACCGCTGTAACATCTATTCAGCTACTCTTTGCATCACCCCCCTCTGAGGGTAGGGTCTCACACTAGGCCGTGTGAGTCATTGTTATATTATATTATCTATACATCACCAGCTATCTGCATCCTCTTTCCCCATCTCCCCACCCCTCCCCTTCCCTTCCTCAAACAAAATGTTGTGTTAATTAATATATGCACTAATCAGCTGTGTACACCCTTGTCTCTTTTATTTTTTGAGATTAATATCTTGCGCTGACCGCCATCCTGTATCCACTGCCGCTGTGGGAAGATTCTGGGTTCCATCTTCTTTCTGGTCAAGCTGCAGAACTGTGACAAGGGCTAGTACATATATACATTTTTTGGTCTTCACACTAGCCCACCGGTGTCGTATTCTCACACTCTACATAAGGTAGGGAGCGCCCCAGCTTTTGCTTTTGTTACAAAGATATATAGCAGAGCCCCCCTTCGTACCTCCAGAGGGGGAGCTGCTGCTCTAGGCTGCAGGGGTGGTCGGATGCCACCGGAGCTCCGCACCGGTCCCGGTAGGCAGGGGGCCGCCTTCTTGAATCTCGCACATGCGCGATTGAAGCCGTGAGTATGTGCAGATAGGCAGTTAGTTCGGCGGCCATGACAAATGGCTCCGCAAGGGACTACATGTCCCAGAATCCCCTAGGAGAGGCAGGGGAGATAGGTTTGGTGTGAAGAGCGCACGCGCTCAGTCGAAAGGATGACGGAAAGGGGAGAGGATGTGTTCAGGGTGCCAGTAGCCCCTGAACTAGGCCAGATCTCCCCACATGCCTCAGATAGGCCCCTGAGCCCCTTCCATCTTGTGTGTGCTGCAGGGAAGGCCCAAGATAGGGACACTTCCCCGTAGCTCACAGCAGTAGTAGTGCTGGGGTGACCAGACGACCAAGTGGTGGCCTGCGGTCTGAGACCAGACCACGGGCCACCCTATAGACATTAAGGGAGATACTCCTGCTGGAGCTCCCTCAAGAAACGGACACCATCAGTAAGGAGAGAGGGGATTTGGCAGGCCCTGCATCGTGGGATCATGTTGCGGCCCTGCTGATTCAGGATCTCCAGTATACCCTGGTCTGGCCTGAGACCAGGAAGGTACCACCGTGCACCAACGATCTCACACAGGGGTAGTGCTACTCCACACACTTTGGGTGGGCCTTGTTCTGTGGACACTGGGGTGGTTAGGTGCCCAAGGCACCCTCAGTACTTTGGGGGAACCCCACTGGGGTGGTGAACATTGTGTTGGGATCATTGTGTTAGGGGACATGTGTTGTGGGTATTATTGTTATAAGTGTGTCTGTATATAGTTCTATTATACCTGTGTCTGTGTTTTATGTGTATTACATCTCTGAAATTGGTTCCTGTGAGGGGTTATCCCGCTGCGCTGGAATCCTTCATCAGGTGGAGGCGCTGTACCGAGAAAGGCGAGAGCTCACCCCAGGCCTTCTGTGAGCCACAAGTGATCAGCACACGTAGTTCCCATGGTCATAGAGAAAGAGGGCTACAGATATATTGAGGCTATATTGACTTCTTTCTCCAGGCATGCTAGATGGGTGGCACTGCCTTTCGAATGATACAAAGGGTATTTAAACAGGACTGTCTAAGGTTTAGGTTATTTATCTTCAATGATAATTCTGGGATTTAGTTGTCCCATTTTATTTATTTTAGTGTTAAAATAAAGTCAGGGTTTTAAACCCAACCCAATCTTTTTATATACCATAAATTATAAAACAGGACTGACCAAAACTAAATTTAATGGACAGTTAAGAGACAGTTGCCATATTTATACATAGAACACTTGCTGAAATATATCACGTGCTCTACACATATTTATCCATGCATGTACACACTGCAGCTGCTTTCTCCTGTCTATCATCCAAAATGTGATTCAATATTAAATCATTTAAATGCCTCCTTCATGTTCTCAAGATTCAGTCACGTTTTGTGGCAATCAAAGGATTTGTTGTACTGTTTTTTCTATTTAGTTTTTGCAAAGAATAAACATTCTCTGTCACACTCAAATCAGATTTTATTCTGAATGGCATTTTATTCAACCCATACATTTATGTGTGAACATTCAGTCAATAATCAAATATTTCAGGTCTAATGACCCTTCAGCCGCAGAGGGACAGTTGGCTGTGGCTAAACAGTCCTTTCGGCCTTGAGGTAGGTGTTGTGTCTAGGACAATTAGAGTTAGATTTAGGAATTAAGGTTTTTAGGATAAGGGGTTAAGGTTTTTAGGATAAAACTTTCCAAGACGCAATGATCTTTCCTCTGTTAATAATGCAATGTGGTAAAAAGCGTAATAAAAAAACAGACTTTTCATCATTGCTAGAAATTCAGAGTTCCTGGCATTAAAAAGACACATCATCATGCAAAGCATGTAGACCTTGACATCACTACATGAAGTATGTATTCATATGTAGAGAAACGCCTGAGGGATAAAAATGTTTAGGCATCAGACATGTCAACAAAATCAGAAGAAGAACCAGCACTCACGCAAATGTTTTCAGGGTGTTTATTAAAGTGGATCAATGTTTCGGTCCTCCACCGGGACCTTGTCTTGAGACAAGTACCCCTGGAAATGTCTATGTAAGTGCTGGATCTTCTTTCTACTGCAGACCTGGCTATCGCCAACATTTCCAAGTACCTGTGCCAACACTACAAAATGTTTGTGAGTGCTACTTTTCCCTCCATAAAACAAATAAAGAACAGCATTCTAATGATCTGTCAGGCGTGTGCCTGGTGGGCCTTGAACCCTGTAATCTGTGCGGTTAGAGATCTACCTGTCTGCCACCAGGACTCTTGCTAATGTGTTTGTCAGGAATCTGCGTTCTCCTCGTTCCCCACACAGAGCACTCCCTCCCCGCAGGGAGCCCCTGGACACACAAAACAATCCTGCCTTACCGGCCTCCACGGCTCCTCGCCCCTGCCGCCGTCGCGGGATCACTCCCCTCGCGATTCGCTGCTCAGCGCCAGGCGCACCCACGCCCTCCTACACGCACACCTGCACCATCCACTGGCTCGGTTCACGCGCGTACACGATTTACGGAGCACGCTCAGTCTGCACACTCTTATTTCCGTCCCCCGGACCTCAGGCTCCGCCCCCGCACACTGCACGAGCATACTCAGGTTACTAACAAGACTCACCTGGCCTGTTATGCCTGCACCAATCTGCAGTGTCTCCCTGTAGCTCTTCCTGTCCTGCCTCCATTCCTAATTGGACCTTCCTGCTTTATCTAGCTCCTCTCTGCTCTCAGTCTTTGCTCGACATAGTCTCTGTATGGAAGTACTTCTGGATTGTCTCAGTGTTTTCACAGGTTCTGACGCAGCTTGTACGACTACCCCCTCTGGCTCTCGATCTCGGCACTCCTTGGACAACGCTCACTCTGGTAACCCCTTGAACACGGCTTGGACTACGACCTATCTCCACTCTCCACTCCCTGACTTCGGCAAGGCATCTTTCACTCTATCTCTACAACCGGTACCGGCAAGTATTGTCTACCTTACTACACCTGGCCTGGCAACGCTTCATACCACACTCCGGACATGCTCCCTTTGCTGCGGATGCGTGTATTACCACTTCCCCCTTCAGCTCAGGGGACGGGTCTGGTCTGCGGGCAGCACCGGCGTAACATTATGTCGAGCCCACAAGACGCAGACCAGACCGAACTTCAGCAGTTTCTCTCCAATCTGCTTCAGCAAAACCAGGCCATGGCGGATCAAATTGTGGCACTTGCACGGCAGGTCGCAGTACTCACAGACCGTGTACCGACCGCGACCTTGCCAGATGTAAGCCCCCACTCCGCAAGCGCAGTTAGCAGCTCAGATGTAAGGATTCCTCCCCCCAAGCCTTATGCAGGTGAACCGCAAGATTGTAGGGGTTTCCTAAACCAGTGTGAGGTGCAGTTTGAAATGGCCCCCCATCTCTACAATACTGATCGCAAGAAGGTAGCCTACATTTATAACCTCCTCACTGGCAGCGCCCTGGCTTGGGCTTCCCCGGTTTGGGAGCGACGTTCTGATCTTACCCAAGATTACCCGGCATTTAAAGCCGAGTTTCAACAAGTATTCGATTCTCCCGCTCGTCGGGAGATGGCATCTGTTTCTCTCCTCCAGATCACTCAGGGCCGGCGAATGGTGACACAGTATGCTGTGGAATTCCGGACTCTAGCAGCTGAGACTAACTGGGGACAAGAGGCTCTCGTCTCCGTATTCTGGCAGGGCCTGGCGGATCCCATAAAGGATGAACTCTCTCGCCAATCCAGGCCGGATCAATTGGAGGTCCTCATTGATTTGGCTGTCCGAGTGGATCAACGTATCCAGGTACGCCGCTCAGAGCGCCAGCGCACTCGCTTCCCTAACTTTCAAGTTCCGTTCTCCAGTACTCCCAGCAACACTCCTGCTCCCCCAAGTGCTACCACATCTCTTCGTCCTTCACTGGAGTTACCTGAGCCAATGCAATTGGGGGTACAACGCATCCGCACACCGATACGGCAGTTCCGCCACGCCGGGGGATTGTGTTTCTACTGCGGATCCATGGAACATCTGGTTTGGGAGTGTCCACTGCGTCCGGGAAACGGGAACACCGAGTGAGTACAGAGGGGCTCTCTCTTGGTGTAATGTCTCCACGTCCCCTTTCTAAAGGTGAACTCCCTAAGAAACTTACATTTCCAGTCTCCCTTTCAGGCGATAAGTTCAAGACTTCTACCGCCGCTTTCATTGACTCAGGAGCTGGAGGAAACTTTGTGGATCTTGAATTCGCCAGGGTAAACCGCATACCACTCGTGAGGAAGAAGGTTCCCATCGCACTCGTTGGTATCGATGGACGTCCCCTTACCCCGGCCCACATCTCCTTAGAGACGGCTCCCTTGCTTCTGTCCTCACATCTGCACAAGGAGATCTTAGTTCTCGATGCCATTCACGCTCCTGGGATACCCATCACCCTTGGTCTTCCTTGGTTACAGCTTAACAATCCTCTCATTGACTGGACTTCCTCTGCTCCCATTTCCTGGAGGCCGAAGTCAGGCGAGACTCATCAACTGCTGGCCAATACCTCTGTTCCCGAAGTTATTCTACCTTCCGTTTACCATCAATTCCGGGACGTTTTCAATAAGGTACAGTCAGACCTCTTGCCGCCACACAGGACTTACGATTGTCCGATCGATCTAGTTCCAGGTTACTCCCTACCCAAGTCCAAGACCTACCCCTTGTCGTTACCAGAATCTCACGCTATGGATGAATATATCCAGGAGAATCTCAAGAAAGGCTTTATTCGTCACTCCAATTCCCCAGCAGGGGCTGGGTTTTTCTTCGTCAAGAAAAAGGACGGGTCGTTGAGGCCTTGCATCGACTACAGGGGTTTGAACCACATAACTATTAAAAAATCGTTACCCCCTTCCCCTTATTACCGAACTGTTCGATGAATTACAGGGGGCCAAGATTTTTTCCAAGTTGGATCTACGTGGTGCCTATAACCTTGTGTGCATCAGGAAGGGGGATGAATGGAAGACGGCCTTCAACACGCGTAGTGGACACTACGAATATCTGGTAATGCCTTTCGGCTTATGTAATGCTCCCGCTGTCTTCCAGGATTTCATTAACGACGTCTTTCGTAAGGTACTCAATATTTTTGTTATTGTATACTGGGATGATATCCTGATTTTTTACAAAGATCTCCAGGACCATATACGCCACACCTCCTACGTCCTTTCCAAGTCTCAGTGAACACCATTTATACGCCAAACTGGAGAAGTGCACCTTTCATCAGACCTCTACTCCGTTCCTGGGGTACATCATTTCCGATGAGGGGTTTATGATGGACTCCGGTAAACTTCAAGCAGTCACTGAATGGCCAAGACCCAATTCTCTCAAGGCCATACAATGTTTTTAGGGTTCGCTAATTATTATCGTAAGTTTATACGGAGTTTTTCCACCATTGTGGCACCCCTTACTGCGCTCACCAAAAAAGGTGCTTCTGCTTGGTCATCCAAGGCCATCTCCGCCTTCGAGACACTCAAGGAAGCCTTTATATCCGCACCTATTCTCCGTCATCCCAACATTGAACTTCCCTTCGTCCTGGAGGTCGACGCGCGCTGGTGCCGTCCTTTCTCAGAGACCCACGCACCAAGATAAGTTACATCCCTGTGCATATTTTTCCAAGAAATTCTCATCTGCCGAGAGGAACTATGACGTGGGTAACAGGGAACTTCTGGCCGTGAAGATGGCTCTTCAAGAGTGGAGACACCTGCTGGAGGGGTCGAAAGAGCCGTTTACTATTCTCACGGACCACAAGAACCTTCTTTACATAGAGAACGCTCAACGCCTTGGTCCACGACAGGCTCGTTGGTCCCTTTTTTTTTCTCGATTCGATTTTCACCTTTCCTATATCCCCGGGACCAAGAACGTAGAGGCAGACGCACTCTCCCGAATACATTCTTCTGAAGAGAGGCCAGAGGAATCTTTGGAGACTATCCTTCCACAAGAGAGGATTCTCGCCACGTCTTCTTTCAAGAATCTTGACAAGATTTTGCACTCCCAGATACTGTAAGGAATCCGCTCCGTGGTTTACTGGTTGCCTTACCTTGCAGACCAGTGCAGTTCTGGAACTCTTCACCTGATATTACTGCAGCCTGGATTCACTCACCAAAGCAATACTGCCACACACTCCCTCTGGTATCTACTGCAGCTGTGCAATCTATCACTGCAATCCAGCCTTGTATTCACTTATTGGAGCAGTACCTTCACACCCCTCTCCGGGGATTGGCCCGCTGGCCTTTAAGTACTGCTTTCCCACAATGCTCCCCGCCGAGCATAGTCCTTTCCGGATGTCACTTACTGTTCTGCCACAAGCCCTCGCTTGTTCTCCTATGCTGATACGGAGGTCTCCCCTGTGTCCTTCAGTTTCCTTCTCCTATGCTGATATGGAGGTTTCCCCTGCGTCCTTCAGCTTCCGTTCTCCTATGCTGAAGCAAAGGTATCCCCTACGTCTTCAGCTTCCTGGGTTCCTGCACTGAAGCAAAGGTATCCCCTACGTCTTCAGCTTCCTGGTTTCCTGCACTGAAGCAAAGGTATCCCCTACGTCTTCAGCTTCCTGGTTTCCTGCACTGAAGCAAAGGTATCCCCTACGTCTTCAGCTTCCTGGTTTCCTGCACTGAAGCAAAGGTATCCCCTACGTCTTCAGTTTCCTGCTTTCCTGCACTAGCGGAGGTTTCCCTGTGTTTCTTCAGCTTCCTGGTTCCTGGGGCCTACTCTTTCCCTAATCTAGAGAGGCCGTGTCCTGGTTCCTGCGCTGAAACGGAGGATTCCCTAGCCCGCTCTGGACTCTTGCGCTGTAGCACTGGTTTACCTGTGCAGCTAGGTGGTGTTTAAATCTGGTCTGTCTACCACCTCCTGAGACCAGTACCATGGGCCATGGTCGCCGCACGCGCAGAGGCCACCTCCGCGCTCCTAAGCTGAAGCGGGGCTTTCCTGACTACCTGTTGCCGAACTCCTGTTTGGACAATGTTTATCCTGACGTCTCCTGTCCTGACCTTGGCTTGTACAACGACGATGCTGTCTTCTCCTATCCTGATCCTGCTACGTATGACTACGAACTGCGCAATCCGGATCAGCCTGCGCGGTCTAAGGTCGGTGCTTTTACAACCCTACCTCAGCCACGCGGTCCGACCCAGGTTTGTGGCGAGCACAACCGGGACAGTATGCTCGGCCCCACAAACTCGGACCGCCCTGTGGTGAGGGTTGGTAAGTTTCTGTCTGAAAGCCTGTCCCGGCCTGTAAACCAGTCCCAGTTTAAATACCAGTTTCTATGTGAAATACTACCCCTGATTGAAGATCTGATTGTGTTTAAAGGTTTAACCCCTTTGCAAAGTAAATGCCGTAATGATCTCATGATGAAGGTTTACTGCCTCCAGGACTTAAAACAGTCGCTGGCCGCTTGTATTTGCTTTCTTGGTTACCCTTTAACCTGGGAAAACGTGTACCCTTTGGAACTGGACGACGCCCAAAAGGAACTCTCTTCCCTGGCCTTGTCTTTAGATATTTATATAGCACAAGAGGACCCTCTCCTCATGTTGGCTCACGCCCAAAACACACTCCATGTCCTTTCCATGACATTGGACATTTGCATAAAGTAACAGGATCCTCCCCTCGCCAGCTTCGCTGCCGCTTGGCTGTATCCCTGGTCTACCACGGATCCTTGCCCTGATTGTATGGCCGGGTTCCCTGACACTAATGATATGTCTACGTTAACCCCTGCCGATCAGTCCTGTGAGGTCCCCCTGGAGGATACATATGTTTCTCTACCCAACACTAAGGTTCTAGTATCAGAGAATAAGTTCCTTAGTTCCCCTATTTCTAACTCTGAATCTCTCACTCCAGGTCCTGAGGGTTTTCCAGCTTTAACCCCTGCTAGGCAGTTCTGTGCGCTTTCCCCGTCAGAGAAAGAATCCCTAAGTTCTGTTCCCAGGGTCATTTCTGTATTAACCCCTGTGGGGCAGCTCTCTGAGTCTCCTTTGATAATTCCCTGTTCTCTGCCAGCCATGGTCACGCCCCTAGCTCCAGAGTAGAGATTCCTTGTCTCTCCTAATACAGAGAGAAGATTACCTATGTTCTACTCTCAGGTACTGTCTGCATTAACCCCTGTAAATTCTTGCTGCCTCCAAGTTAATGCCTTCGTTTTAGCCTCAGAGAATGAGTCCCCAAGTCAGACAGCAGAGGTTGCATTGAAGGATTCCCCTAACCTTATGGAGTCCTTACAAATTCTTTGCTATAAATCCCCTACTTCAGCTCAAGTTTCCGCAGTCTCGCCTCCGGAGACTTCGGCTAAAGTTCTGGTTCCTGTAAAATGTATTCAGGAATCAGGTTTTCCCCTAAGCTTGCTCACAGAGTTCCTTCTCCCGGGTATTTCACTGAACCAGCCTGTCGCCCAGAGAGCGGTGATCCCTGCTTCAGCGCATAGTCCCCACATTGTGGAATCTGTAGTCATTTCTGGTTTCCCAGACATTCCTTACCAAATACCTACTTCAGAGACCAGTACAGTTATGTTTAACCCCCATGTACCGTCTGTGTTCTCCTCCTCTCTAAGCTTAGGGTTAAAAACATACAGTAGTCTGTATGTTTCTCCTGGGGTTCATGTTATGTTCCCAGGAATGTTTGCTGACACATGACTTTCTCTCAAAAGTGACACTTTTACACATATACAGCAGCGGCAGCTCTTATTCGAGCAAATGCCGCTGGCTGTATGAGGCTGGGAAGCGGGTAGCCGCGGCGCGTGGCGGCGCACTGTGACGTCACAGTCACATGCGCGCCCGTCTTCCCCGTCTTCCCCGGCTTCCCCAGGCTTCCCCGACACCCCTGGACATCAAATTAAGGTAAGCAGGGGTACGGGGAAGCAGAGGGGCAGAGCAGAAGGGGTACAGGGGTCCGGAAGGGTGTGCAAATTGCGCGCGATGAGGAGGGGGGGTGAGTGGGGGAACGCGGCGGCGCGTGTGCATTACTGGCGGCAGCTGGGGCAGATCCCGGCATGCCGCCGGTATTTGTTGCAATAAGATATGTCGGTACTGTACTAGTAAGAAGCCTGCACACAGTTTCTCCTCTCACTGTATTGTGCCTTACTGGTCCTGAGTCCCTGAGAGGTGATAACCCTCCTTCGGTTTCTGAATCCTTTCCTACAATAGTTATCCTGGCTGGGGGTTCCCCTGTTTTCTCTGCCCGGGCCAATCCTCCAGGGATCAGCATATCTGTGGTTACTTCATTAGTTCTGTCTGTGACCATTCTGCCTATATTACAAGTCCTGGGGTTTAAATCTGAGCTATTTAGTTTTCCTGCCCTTGCTAAAACTCAGTCCCTCAGTTCTGCGTCTAAATATGCCCCAGCAACCATTGGGTTACTCTGGGTAGAAATTAAAGCTCCTGTCGTAAAAGGTATTTTTTCACACATGTCCAACAAATCTAGAACCTCAGTAATTGATTCTAAGTCATCTGTCAATACATCTGAGTTTTTCACTAGCCAAACCCAGACACCCTCACTACTGGCTAGGAGTCCTGCTTTCAGAATTGGTGCATCAGAAAACATGCCTATTCAGGTTTTTGTCAGGTTAAGTACCCCTGTGGTTAGGGCTCTTGCAGTTTCAGTTAAGGCTCCCTGTGCTCCTAAGGTGCCTGTCACTAAGAGTTTCCAGGGTTCCCACTTGCCGTTTGTTGTCTCTCAGGTCCCTGTCACTGAGGTACAGACTTCAGCTTCTGATGTTAGCTTCCCTCCCACCACTACCCTGGCTCTGCCTTTTTCTCAAGCTCCTGATAGGAAAATTCCAAGGCCTATTCCTGTTTCCCTGACAATACTATCTCCCACTGAAGATTTCCCAGTATTTGAGAGCTCCACTATGGTTTGCTTCTCTGCCTCTGCTAAACCATGTTTTTTTCCCTCGGAACCTTCGGCTGTCCCTGTTATTTCCTCTCAGTTGGAAATACTCTCTATGTATCCCAAGATTTCGGTCTCGATGCCTGGTTTACTGCTTGCCTTGTTACCTTCCATACCAATACCGGGAGATGCTTCCACCCAGCCTATTTCCTCACTAACCATTACCTGGGAGACTTCTGGAGGGAGAGTCCCGTGCAAATTCCAACATGCAGTAGTCAGCCAAGACTTTTTCTGTCCCGAGATTCCTCCTGGGGTTTTCGATCAACTATCAAGGCCGCTTATCCTAGATTCTGGCTCCTTTACTAAAGTCTGGGCTTCCAGTGGGGGTTCTTCTGCCGTTTCTGCTCTGGAACCCTCTGGTTTTTCACAGCCCTGGATTTCCAAGTCATTTTGCGGGGCGAGCCATGTACCAAGGATGTTTCTTCCACCACTCTCATATCCTAGAACTGTACTCACCAAAGAACTGCTCGTTTACGGATCCCCTTTTCACCTAAAGAACTTTAGGAATAACTCGATGTCCCCGAGACCCATGGATGGTCCTGTCTGGCCGCAGTTCTCACCGGGGGGTGGGGGTACACTAAGGACTAACCACGAGTCTCTGGACCACGACTCTACCCCCAATCCTAGACGGTTCAGCAACGATTCCCGGTCCTCCAACTCTATGAGTGCTCATGTTCGCCCGGAGGTCTCGCGTGAAGGGGGGGGGGGTACTGTAAGGAATCCGCTCCGCGGTTTACTGGTTGCCTTACCTTGCAGACCGGTGCAGTTCTGGAACTCTTCACCTGATATTACTGCAGCCTGAATTCACTCACCAAAGCAATACTGCCACACACTCCCTCTGGTATCTACTGCAGCTGTGCAATCTATCACTGCAATCCAGCCTTGTATTCACTTATTGGAGCAGTACCTTCACACCCCTCTCCGAGGATTGGCCCGCTGGCCTTTAAGTACTGCTTTCCCACAATGCTCCCCGCCGAGCATAGTCCTTTCCGGATGTCACTTACTGTTCTGCCACAAGCCCTCGCTTGTTCTCCTATGCTGATACGGAGGTCTCCCCTGTGTCCTTCAGCTTCCTTCTCCTATGCTGATATGGAGGTTTCCCCTGCATCCTTCAGCTTCCGTTCTCCTATGCTGAAGCAAAGGTATCCCCTACGTCTTCAGCTTCCTGGGTTCCTGCACTGAAGCAAAGGTATCCCCTATGTCTTCAGCTTCCTGGTTTCCTGCACTGAAGCAAAGGTATCCCCTACGTCTTCAGCTTCCTGGTTTCCTGCACTGAAGCAAAGGTATCCCCTACGTCTTCAGCTTCCTGGTTTCCTGCACTGAAGCAAAGGTATCCCCTATGTCTTCAGTTTCCTGCTTTCCTGCACTAGCGGAGGTTTCCCTGTGTTTCTTCAGCTTCCTGGTTCCTGGGGCCTACTCTTTCCCTAATCTAGAGAGGCGGTGTCCTGGTTCCTGCGCTGAAACGGAGGATTCCCTAGCCCGCTCAGGACTCTTGCGCTGTAGCACTGGTTTACCTGTGCAGCTAGGTGGTGTTTAAATCTGGTCTGTCTACCACCTCCTGAGACCAGTACCATGGGCCATGGTCGCCGCACGCGCAGAGGCCACCCCCGCGCTCCAAAGCTGAAGCGGGGCTTTCCTGACTACCTGTTGCCGAACTCCTGCTTGGACAATGTTTATCCTGACGTCTCCTGTCCTGACCCTGGCTTGTACAACGACGATGCTGTCTTCTCCTATCCTGATCCTGCTACGTATGACTACGAACTGCGCAATCTGGATCAGCCTGCGCGGTCTAAGGTCGGTGCTTTTACAACCCCATCTCAGCCACGCGGTCCGACCCAGGTTTGTGGCGAGCACAACCGTGACAGAGACGCATTCCCAAGGACTTGGTGGTTCCCGACAACAAACTCTTCGTACCTTCCAAATTTGTTCCAGAGGTCCTGTCTTGGGGTCACGCTTCTAAATCTGCAGGTCATCCAGGTTTTAAGAAGACTTCTGATCTCATTCGTCGGAATTTCTGGTGGCCAAGGATGTCTCAAGATATTCTGGAGTTTAACCGCGCCTGCCCCACGTGCTCAAAGCAAGACTCTCCGTCAAAAGCCTCAGGGTTTTCTGTTACCCCTTCCAGTTCCCGACCGCCCCTGGTCCCACATTTCGATGGACTTCATCGTGGAGTTGCCCAGGTCCAGAGGAATGAATACTATCTTGGTGGTCGTGGACAGGTTCTCGAAGATGTCCCATTTCATTCCACTTAAAGGATTACAAACCTCCCCCGCCCTTGCTGATATCTTTACGGAGCAGATTTTCCGGATTCATGGGATCCCTTCGTCCATTATTTCTGACAGAGGTTCTCAGGTCGTATCCAAATTTTGGAGAGCTTTCACGAAGAGATTGGGCATCTCTTCTTCCTTCTCCTCCGCCTATCATCCTCAGTCCAATGCACAAACGGAGAGAATCAATCAATCCCTGGAGAAGTACCTGAGATGTTTTATATCCGATTTCCAGGATGATTGGGCTCAACTCCTCTCTTGGGCAGAGTATGCTGTCAATTCTGCAAAAAACGAGTCCACCCGGGAGTCTCCCTTCTTTATAAATTATGGGTTCCATCCTCCCTGCCTTCCCATCCCCAACATTCCTTCTGGTGTACCAGCCGTAGATGAACGCATTTCTTCCCTCCAAACCGCATGGTCCAGGATTCAGTCTACCCTTCTCAACTCCTCCCGCAGATCGAAACTACAGGCCGATCGTCGTCGTCGTTCGGCGCCCAGTTACAAACCAGGGGATTTGGTATGGCTCTCCTCTAAGAATATCCACCTCAAGGTACCATCTCCTAAACTGGCACCTAAGTTCCTGGGTCCCTTCGCTATTTGTGAACAAATCAATCCCGTGGCATTCCGGCTCCAACTACCACCCAGTATGAAGATTCCCAATGTCTTTCATGTGTCCCTCTTAAAACCATTTATCTCCAGTCACTTCTTTCCGGATCAGACTCGTAAACCGGATCCCATTACTGTCCAAAATAACGAGGAATACGAAATTCACTCTCTTTTGGATTCTCGCCTATCCAGGGGTCAGCTCCAGTTCTTGGTGCAGTGGAAGGGCTTTGGCCCTGAAGAGAGATCCTGGGTACCTTCAAAGGACATTCATGCCCCGGCCCTTCTTAAGTCCTTCAGGAAAAAGTTTCCAGAGAAACCGTTCTTGGACCGTCCTGAGGCCGTTCCTGCAGAGGGGGGTACTGTCAGGAATCGGCGTTCTCCTCGTTCCCCACACAGAGCACTCCCTCCCCGCAGGGAGCCCCTGGACACACAAAACAATCCTGCCTTACCGGCCTCCACTGCTCCTCGCCCCTGCCGCCGTCGCGGGATCACTCCCCTCGGCGATTCCTCTGCTCAGCGCCGGGCACGCCCACGCCCTCCTGCACACACACCTGCACCATCCACTGGCTCGGTTCACGCGCGTACACGAGTTACGGAGCACGCTCAGTCTGCACACTCTTATTTCTGTCCCCCGGACCTCAGGCTCCGCCCCCGCACACTGCACGAGCATACTCAGGTTACTAACAAGACTCACCTGGCCTGTTATGCCTGCACCAATCTGCAGTGTCTCCCTGTAGCTCTTCCTGTCCCGCCTCCGTTCCTAATTGGACCTTCCTGCTTTATCTAGCTCCTCTCTGCTCTCAGTCTTTGCTCGACATAGTCTCTGTATGGAAGTACTTCTGGATTCTCTCAGTGTTTTCACAGGTTCTGATGCGGCTTGTACGACTACCCCCACTGGCTCTCGATCTCGGCACTCCTTGGAAATCGCTCACTCTGGTAACCCCTTGAACACGGCTTGGACTACGACCTATCTCCACTCTCCACTCCCTGACTTCGGCAAGGCATCCTTCACTCTATCGCTACAACCGGTACCGTCAAGTATTGTCTACCTTACTACACCTGGCCTGGCAACGCTTCATACCACACTCCGGACACGCTCCCTTTGCTGCGGGTGCGTGTATTACCACTTCCCCCTTCAGCTCAGGGGACGGGTCTGGTCTGCGGGCAGCACCGGCGTAACAGTGTTGCTGTTTCTGCAGAGATCTTTCTGTGGTGCCTCATCACAGGCACCTGTTCCCTATAAGCAGCCAGGACTTTATAAACCTTCCTTTCCTGTTTCCTGATTATTGAGGCTTTGTTTGATGATCAAGCTTGTTGTCTACATCCTGTTTGCTGTCTCTTCATGTACCCAAAGAGTGTAGGTACCTGCAAATTTGGTTATACAATGACGTGGCTGCAGGTTTATAATGCTTTGGCCAAAGGGTTTAACTAAATAACCCTTACTCATGAGATCACTATTATATTTTAGCCTAATTGCTAGGAGCGCAGGAATCGTTCTTTTTGTTTTTCTATATGTAAGGCCAATCTTTTAACCAGCAGCAAATATCTAAAGGGAGGAGCGCGGTTATATGTACAGTCTTCGTGTACCAGACCATAACTACATCTCTCCTATTCTCGACCTAGCCTTTCCACTGACCACCCTTAGCTGCCTGCCGCTGACCATTGCCTGTCCTCTGACCACTGCTACCTGCCTACTGCCTGCCTCTGTAGTTTGCCTGTCTATCGACTCCTGCTAGTCCGTCTCCAGCAACTGGACTCCACCCGTGCAGTCGCTCCCCGTGACATGATAATACCAAGCCATGTTTTGGTATTATGTAAAAAAAATAAGTATGTAAGCTCAAATGGGATTTCTACCATATTAAATTAAACATCATCGCACATTTGCATGCATACATTCAATGAGCAAATTGATCAAATAATGTAAACAATTAGCTATTAAATCTAGGTGAAAAAATAAGAAATGTACAGTAGTTTATTGTAAAATGGAATTATACAAATAATGCGCAAGTGGCCATACTGCTTCTCCTGCAAAATAAATCCGATTAGAGCCATTTTGGCTTCTTATAACAAATATATATATCTTTTTTTTTTATAAGTCGAACTCTAGTTTTCACATTCAAGTATGTGGCTGCTTGTGTTTGTTCAACTTCAATGACATAAAAAATTCAGAAGCTGCCCGGCTCAGCAAACAAAAAATGAAAATCTGACTGAAATAAAAGATATAAAAATGACTTGGATGTTGAGCGCACTGGCTTATCAGAGGCAGGACCAACAGTCCAAGCAGCTGAATGTACCAAGTGTGATCCCGATGCCCCTTGCAACTGCAAGACTACAAAAACTGATGTATTGAGAGACACAAACATAGAGTACATATCTTAAAGTGCCTTATAGGCACAGCAGTGCAGTGTTACAAAATATGATAGTCCAATACTAGAAACAGTCAGAAATTACCATCAATACTTAGCAGACTAATGACAGTAAAAAGTAGGTTTCATATAAATCTGTGAGATCAATATCGGTAGCCAAACACTATTCAACTAAATGACGTAATAAAGTCTCCATGTATCACAACATGACGATCCGCACCTCTCCAATTCCGACCTTGGCTAAAGTACCTGCAACAATGCGTACCTCTCAAATCCTGACCTCGGCAAGTATCATTGACCATCCTGACCTCTCCTACCCAGACCCCGCTTAATCAACCTATCTACACTCCAGATGCACCCTCGCGGCTGTAGGTTGGCATTTATCAAATTCCCACCTCGGGCTCGTGGTCACGCCTTGTTTGTGGTGAGCGCATCGTTACAGTATGCTCAGCCCTACAAACATGGACCCCGCTGAGGTGGGGCAAGTCTTGAGCACGCACGCCAGCATGTTTTCGAAGATTGAGAAATATTTAGAGTAGAACGACCGACACATGGATCTATTACAAGAGAATCTCCTGTCTCTCACGGTCCGGGCGCAAGCCTCTCCTCCTGCTCCTGCCCCTTCTGGTTCTGCTGCCACCACATCTACACTTATGCCTATGACCCTGACATCTGAACCTCGTCTTCCGACTCCCAATAGTAACGCTGGAGATCCCCATGGATTCCGAGGGTTTCTTAATCAATGCTTTATTCAGTTCGAAATTATGCCTTCTTGGTTTCCTTCTCAAAGATCCAAGGTGGCGTATATCATTTCACTACTCACCGATGATGCACTCGTCAGTGCTTCCCCTATCTGGGAGCAAAGATCGGACCTTACTCAGGACATAGGACAATTCGCTCAGGAATTCCACAGAGTCTACGCCGAATTTTGCGACGTATTTAATAAAGCCAGATCTGAGGTCTTACCCATGCATCGTCCTTTCGATTGTCCAATTGCTTTGCTTCCTGGCTCGGTACCTCCCAGGGGATCTTCTTATCCACTTTCTCTCCCCGAGACTAAAGCTATGAAGGAGTATATCCATGAAAATTTACAAAGGGGTTTTATTCGTAAATCTTCTTCTCCAGCCGGTGCAGGTTTCTTTTTTGTGAAGAAAAAAGACGGATCACTACGACCCTGTATTGACTACAGAGGTCTTAACAAGATCACTATTAAAAACCGATATCCCTTACCATTGATTCCAGAACTCTTCGATCGCCTCCAAGGAACCAACATCTTTACTAAATTGGATCTTCGTGGGGCCTATAATTTGGTAAGGATTTGCCAAGGCGACAAATGGAAAATGGCTATCAATACCCGTGAAGGCCGCTATGAATACCTTGTCATGCCCTTCTGTCTCTGTAACGCCCCGGCCGTCTTCCAAGACTTTGTTAATGAGATTTTTAGAGATCTGCTCGATCAATTTGTGGTCATTTATCTGGATGACATAATGATCTTTCCTAAATCCTTACAGGAACATGTCAGCCATGTTAAACAGGTACTTCTGCGCCGACGGGGAAACCATTTGTTTGCCAAGCTGGAAAAGTGCCACTTCCATCAAACTTCCACAGCCTTCCTGAGATATATCATTTCTAACACGGGTCTCACCATTGATCCAGCTAAGGTAAAGGCGGTTCTAGATTGGCCTCATCCCACTACCCTCAAGGTTGTACAGCGCTTCCTGGGGTTTGCGAATTATTAACGCAGGTTTATTCAAAATTTCTCCTCAGCAGTAGCCCCCATCACAGCTCTAACTAAGAAAGGTGCGGATCCTTCCTCATGGTCGCCGGCAGCTAATCAAGCTTTTGATCTCATGAAGACCACCTTTGTTTCTGCACCCATCCTTATCCATCCAGACCCCAAACTACTGTTCACCTTGGAGGTAGATGCGTCAGACATCGTAGCCAGTGCTATTCTCTCTCAGAGGAAGAACCCTCAAGCTAGACTCCATCCCTGTGCTTTTTTTCCCGAAAAATATCTCTAGCTAAACAAAATTATGACGTCGGTAACCGGGAACTCTTTGCAATCAAATTAGCTCTGGAGGAATGGAGACATCTGTTGGAAGGTATGGAGAACGCTATCACTATTCTCACCGACCACAAGAATTTCTTCTATATATCGAGGGTGCTCGACACTTAGGGGCCCTTCAAGCCAGGTGGTCACTTTTCTTTTCACGATTCAATTTTATTATCTCTTTTCTTCCGGGTTCTAAAAATACCAAAGCCGATGCTCTCTCCCACCAGTTCCTGGTAGACGACAAAACCAAGGATCAGCAGAAACCTATTCTTCCATCCAAATATATTCTTTCTGCCAACACATTTGATGCTTTGAAAGGCATTGTACAAAAACAATCTCACATTCCGGAGGATCTCATAGCTCCTGATGGTCGATTGTTTACCCCACTACTTCATTGGAAGAAGGTTCATGAATTGGGGCTCTTCTAAACTTTCTGGAAATCCAGGTACTAGAAGGACCACTGATCTCATGGAGCGAAACTTATGGTGGCCCGGTATGCAAAAGGACATCAAGGAATTTGTAGCTGCGTGCCCGACGTGCTCGGAATAAGACTCCCCGGAATAAACCACCAGGACACTTTCGACCACTTCCCATCCCGGACCATCCATGGACACACTTGTCCATGGACATCATAGTCGATCTGCCAGTATCTAAAGGGATGATCACCAGTTGTGGTAGATCGCTTTTCTAAGCAGTCTCATTTTATTCCATTAAAAGGTCTTCCAACTCTCCCAAATTGGCAGACATCTTTATCAAAGAAATCTTTCGTCTCCACGGGGTACCATTGGTCGTGGTCTCCAAGAGAGGGTCACAGTTCATATCCAAGTTCTGGCGCTCCTTCTGCCAGCAACTAGGAATAGTGCTACATTTTTCTTCAGGGTATCATCCCCAAACCAATGGCCAGACTGAGCACACCAACTAGTCCCTGGAGCAATATATACGTTTTTTCGTTTATGATACTCAGGACGACTGGTTCGAGTGTCTTCCCTGGGCCGAGTTCACGCATAACAATTTGCGCAATAAATCCACCACAGAGTCACCCTTCTTCATTAATTATGGATTTCACCCATTACTTATACCCATATCGACTTCCACTTCCAGGGTACCAGCAGCAGACGACAGAATCAATAGTCTTCAAAAGCTGTGGAGAAGGATCCAAGAGAATCTCAAGACGGCAACTACCAGACAAAAGGCGCAGGCGGATCGCCACTGAAGAAACATCCAAGAATTTAAACCATGAGACAAGGTGTGGTTGTCATCTAAAAACATCAAACTCAAGGTTCCTACACTGAAACGGGCACCTAGATTCATAGGACCCTTTGTGATTACTGAGAAGGTCAATCGGCTTACCGGCTACGTCTCCCACCATCCATGAGGATACCCTCTGTCTTTCATGTCTCCCTCCTAAAGCCAGTTATCCTGAACCCCCACTCTTCTGACTTGTCCTCGCCTCCTCCTCCTCTCCACGCGCTGAAGCTTCCTCGCTCCTCTGTCTAAAGGGATACACATGTGCTGTCTCCTCAGCCAACCACAGCCAGGCATACTTCTGAGTATGCTCCCAGCTCATTGGACTGTTCTGCCTTATATGCTCAGCCTGCCCTCTGGCACATTGGCTGAGCATAACCTTGTGTATGTGCGCTGTGTTCACTGCAGTCCTGCCTCCTGTCTGAGCCTTGTCTGTCTTGTCCTGTGTTGCCTGATCTTACTTGTTTCTTTGGATTCCGCACTTCTCCGCTCCTGATGCGGCTTACAAACGACGATCCGTACCTCTCCGCTTCTGACCCCGGCTTACCCACGACGATCTGCACCTCTCCAATCCCGACCTTGGCTAAAGTACCTGCAACAATCCGTACCTCTCCAATCCAGACCTCGGCAAGTATCACTGACCATCCTGACCCCTCCTATTCTGACCCGGCTACCTCGACCAGTCTACATTTCAGACGCACCCTCACAGATGTAGGTTGGCGTTTATCAAATCCCCACCTCGGCCTCGCGGTCACGCCTTGTTTGTGGTGAGCGCACCGTTACATAAAGTGAAGAAATTACAACACATATAAAACATATATAAGTGAATCAATCCAGTGTCATGACCATAAAATGTGACATGTCACTAGTATATAATAAGTGGAATGAGACCCTCCACTCAACCTTCAATGGAAGAAACCGTTTCCCAGTTTCATCAAATGCAGTGGTTACAGAAAGATGAGGGAGTGGAGGACATCAATCACGTTATGCAAAAAAACTAAATTAAGACACAAATAGTGTAATATCTAAAGACTGATGTGTAAAGATTTGTCATAGATCTCCAATGTTTATACTCACATGCTTGTGAGTGAATAAAGGCAAATCACAATCTGTGGTAGAGCAGGCAGATGGCGTGGTGTGTGTGGGTTATCTCAGGAGAGAAAAGAAAAAACCCCATAATGCAAATATCTATAAACAATCTTTACCTAAAATAAAATTCCATCCAAGCCTTTAGAGTATGCACTTACAGGAAAGCTACACTTTAGGGTGATGTAAATAGTAAAAACAAGATCTTGCTGCAAGCAACAATCTCACCGCTTCCACGACGCTGTGGGATGCCAGCTGGTGTAGCTTCCAGTAGTGTCCGCCCGGGAACTTCGACAGGCCCAACAGCAGTTCCCTCTCGGATATTGATGCTCTTCTCTGGGACACTATGCGTTTCGCTTGTATCTCAGCTTCTTCCGGAGTCATATTACTGACCCACACACTGATGTTGATTTCAAGGGAAAGAACTCAGACTATTGGTTGAGCAATTAAAAAATAATTCAATCCAATGGTAACAATGGTTAAAACAATTTAAGAATACAGCTACTAGAACTGCAATCATTACAGTAATAAAAATGTGTACAATTCAAATGTGTCCTGATTGCCGTATTGTAACTAACTATAAAGAATTCTTTGACATTCTTCCAAGTGTCATCTAAATTCTTACACCTATATCCTCTCTCCAAGAATCTATTATGAATGTCCCTAGATTGTATCTGACATATCTGATTGTATCACATCAAACACAAGCCACAAATAATGCAATACATGAAAACTATATTAATCAATTGTGGAAAGCGGAAACAGAAATAAATACATGTATACAAACCCAAAACAACAAAAAGTTCTGTAAAGTCATGCTAGTAATATAATGATGCTACAAAAACAAATCTAAAAATAAAATGCACGTACATGCAGAAAAAGACATCCCAGGAGTACATTACAGACACATATTGGAAGCTCAGATGTGTATTAACCCGTCTCCAAAAATGACAGTGTGAAAGTAACGACGGAAAGGTGGTCATCATAAGGCCCCTTCGGGCGCTGGAAGACAACTTACAGCTAATTGACATGTGTGACGGTAGAGGCTAGCCCTCCTTCATAATAAAGGCAAAGCCCGTTTGGCTGCCCCTAAAACCGTATGTCAAGGGCTGAGAGTGTAAGCGCTTGAGTCTAGTAATGGACCCTGTTATGTTTCCCTGTACCTCTTTTCCCATTATACTGTCCCCTGCAGGATTAAAAGCTATGGATACCATGTGTGGTTAGGGTAAATAGCTGCAGAACGGGGACTTTGGGAGTGTGAGGCTGAGGGTGGCTATCGGGAGGCAATTAGTGTTAAAAACTGTAAAACGTTGCTGACCGGAGATACCGGTAGTACTGGTATTTTACCCACAAATCGAGTATGATTTGCGGGTACCTGTCTGTAGATAAAGACATGGTGTGTTATGGATGTCCCATGCAATGTATAGCTTAAACCTGACCTATTTTGGGTTTTACATATTCCCTGTTCCCAATAAACATGAAACTTTGGGAATGGGAGTTTTAGGTGGGATATTTGGGTCGAAATGTATTTCTCTTGTTTGCAGGAGTTCGGGATGACCCAGGTACCGGGGGACCCGTAATTCTCCCTGACGTGCAGGCATGATTTGCGGGTACGCAAGGTGAATTACACCCGGGCTACACAGAATTCTGGTTTTCGAGCCCAAGTATCCCAGACCCATTTCCCACACAGGTATAAGGTTTCCCAAAAGCTATACAGGCATAGCCCGGTTTAAGGACACTCACTTTAAGTACACTCGCGAGTAAGTACATATCGTTCAATAGGAAAACGGCAGCTCACGCATGCACCTGTCAGCACATCCTGAACAGCAATACCGGCTCCCTACCTGTACCGAAGCTGTGCGCAAGCGGGGAGACTATAGTGCCTGTTATAAATGCGTTATTTACATCAGTTATGCAGGTATATGACGATTGCAGTACAGTACATGCATCAATAAGTGGGAAAAAGGTAGTGCTTCACTTTAAGTACATTTTCGCTTTACATACATGCTCCGGTCCCATTGTGTATGTTAATGCGGGGTATGCCTGTACTTTATTAAAACAATGTTTTAATGTTTAATCCATACTGTATTAATATCTATACAGTCAGCCCGGGCATCTACCTAGGTGCCGGGATGTCTACATAGACATAAGAGTTCAAAGGAGGGAGGATGTCCCGAGGTGAGAAAAACGTTTGGTGAGCCGGGAAGAGCAATATGCCAGGTCCGGAGAACAAAGGACACCATGTTGGGATACCGTTTGGACTGCCGGACCTGGTAGAGGCTGCCCAGCGGGTGGCAATGAGTTGGCTGGGGGAAGATGCTGCTCATAGGGGCATTTCCCATTGGCCGATTCATATTTCCCGCACGCCCGGCTTTTCGAGCCGGCTTGGGACGCCCCCTCTTCTGACGACAGCAGCCGGTCTAGCCTCCATTTCGATTGGCTGCTGGGGAAAATTCCCATGCTCTGATTGGTTGCTCCTCCTACTTCCATGTTAGAGATAGCACAGCGGAAGGTATGTAAGGAAACGGCCGAGGCAAAGAACCAGACCCTCCTGTTACTTGAGTCGGTGAAGCAAGGGCGGGCTTTTTGAAGTTGCTCTGTTGCGAATAGCAGAACAGTCGGTTTCATTTTTGGAGCTAGGAAAGCCTGCTCAGCAGAGACTAAGTCAGACGCTAAGTCAAAGTACTCAAAAGAGAACGTAGTGGTCGCGGTCAGGTATTCTACCCGGAAAAGAGTACCAGGAAGCTCGGGACTACGTCTCGGTCAGGGTAAGCCTTCCGAAGTAGGCGTCCTGCACCTATTTAAGGCTAGATTTCACCCCCAGACCCCTGTGTGTATTTTACCTGTATCTTTGTATTTCATTGTGTCTACGTGGGTTTACCCGAAAACACTACATTTTATTCCACTACCTTGTTTGCCTAATGAATGATCCCGGTTAAAAGGTGTTAAAAGTCCTGGTCTCCCATGACAACGTGAATTAGCTGCATAACTTCCAGCGTTGTAAGGGGGCAAAAGATTATGTAGTGAATATTGCTCTTAATCTTTAAGTATCATGTCATCTTTTATATATATATATATATATATATATATATATATATATATGATTGAGTCCAGTTTTTAACAGTTTCTTCACTGTCTGACACGCACACAGTCTACGGGGGCTATGCACTAAGCAGTGATAAGTCGTTTTAAGAGCGCAAAGTGCTCTTAGAACGTGAAGTTCCGCCGAGCGCTATTCACTAAGCCGCGCAAACAGGCACTTTGCGCTCTAAAACTGACTTTTTCTTGAAATTTTTTCAAAGTCCAACTTTGCTCGTACGATCAGCTGTTTGCGCTGAATCCTGCCCTTCTGCGGGATTCACTAAGCAACGCAAACTGATCGTACGTGAAAGTTGCGCTGAATAAAGCTCACCAGCTAAAGGCTGGTGATAAAAAAGCAGGATAAAAAAGCACAACACCAATACAACAGGCTGGCGGTGTCCCTGGCTCACCAAGCGAGGGTCCCCGCGGGAGTGCGGGGTCCTCGCGGGAGTCCCGGGGTACCCGCGGGCCTGCGGTAACAATGTTGCACCTCCAAAAATAATAAACAATATAAATAACTAAATACACCCCCCCAACACATACTATACAGTAATGGGCAAAATTACTATTATCCACATATGGATAATGCATTTGCCCATTGTAAATGCATATAACTTTCAATAAATACAGTAAAACCATATTACACTTACCTTTTACAGGCACCCACGATGAAGGCCGTCTTCATCCTCATCTTCATCCTGCCCATGCCCCTCCGATGCTGCAAGACATACACAAGAATAAAAACATCCAATGTAATGTCCCCTAACCCCTTAATCACCATAGCGGTAATTAACCGCTAGTCATTAAGGGGTTAAAACCGGGACGCCTACATACCCTCCCCCACTAACCCCCCACTAACCCCCCACCCTCACCCACTACCCAGCCGGGAGGCCTACCCACATACCCTTGGGCCAATACCCCCTCCCCCCATCCCCAGTACCCATAATAAAAACAATACACTGCCCCACAATAAACATCATTCTATTTATTCAATACATAACCCACCCCCTGTGCCCCCCCATAAATACATGATTTATTCTTTTACATACAGGGTTCATACCCCAGGCCCACGTGAGTCCCCGGTGGGCCTGACGGGTCACCTCAGACCTACAGGTTACCAGCAACTTGTTTCATACAGGTTCTAGAGGCCTGTTGGTGGGTCCCGCCAGGCGCCATGGCCCACCAGGTGGTCTCCGCGGGTCACCGTGGGCCACAATTGGGTCCCCACAGTAGGCCCGCGGATGTCTGGGGGCCCCGGGTCAGACCCACAGGTGTCTGAGGGGCCTCGGGTGGTTCCCACGGGGTCTGGGGACCCACAGGTGGGCACTACGGGTCCACGGTGCCCCCACAGATGTGGGGCCACCGGTTCTTCCCCGCACACTACGGGTCCGCTGTGCCCCTACAGATGTGGGGCCACCGGTTCTTCCCCGCAAACTACGGGTCCCCGGTGCCCCCACAGATGTGGGGCCACCGGTTCTTCCTCGCAGACTACGGGTCCGCGGTGCCCCCACAGATGTGGGGCCACCAGTTCTTCCCCGCAGGTGTCCCCCGTGGACCCACCAGCATGATACCCGTGAGAAGCCCAAGGATACCGCAGGTGGTCTCCAGAGGTCTCTCGCAGAACCAAAAGGAACCAACCCTGAATGTAAAAAAAAATAAACCTGACCTATACATTAAATACATCAATCCCCCCCCCCCCCCCCAACACATACAGTAGAATAATGTGCAAAATAACTATTATCCAGATAGGGATAATAGATTATTTGCTTATTTGCCCATTATTAAACACATTATCTAGCATAATAAAATAAATAAAGTTCTACTGACCTCATCAATAAGAAGCCCCCATAGCCAGAACAATCCTTGTCCTCCGTTGCCAACAAAATACATAGCCAATACATAGCAATAACATTCAGATATCAATTAACCCCTTAATCACCTTATCGGATAATAACCGCAAAGGTAATTAAAGGGTTAAGCCACCCTGTCCTGATACCCACCCTTCACCCATTCATTTGTACAGTGGCTTCATCATACATCTAAATATATACACATATATATATAGATATATATATATAGTCAGATAAGGCAGTTGGCACTCCAATAGGTGCTGGTAAGCCACAGGTGCACGTCCCATATAGAGAATGTAGTTATACGTTACCGTTTCAAGGATTGGTAAACAAGAGACAGCACTCAATGTTGAAAATCAAAGTGTATTAGTGATAGCAAAAATACATCCAGAAACCCAACATTTCGGTCCTACAGAATGGGACCTTCCTCAGGGGGATCCTGAGGAAGGTCCCATTCTGTAGGACCGAAACGTTGGGTTTCTGGATGTATTTTTGCTATCACTAATACACTTTGATTTTCAACATTGAGTGCTGTCTCTTGTTTACCAATCTTTGGAACGGTAAAGTATAACTATATATATAGTTGTGCTACAAACTCTCACATTTCCACACCCACCCACACCATTTATATCCACTCCCACTCCACACACACCTTGTGTAAAGCACTGTATATACTGTGGGCTCTCCATTCATTTTTATTCACACTGATACACATACACACTCTTTCTTCACTTGCTTTCAGTCACCTTTTGACACCTCTAGCCATAAAACACATCCACACCGGGGGAAGGAACAGCACAGATAACATTCCAAGAGACACTGTTTTTAAGTATACCTTTTGCTTCATTCATTGTAACATCGCCGGAAGAAGAGATCAGTGTATCTCGAAAGCTCGCACAAATAAAAGCATTTCGTTAGCCACAGAACGGTATCATCTATTTATTTTTTTGATTATTGAAGCTCGGCTAACACGCACATATATATATATATATATATATATATATATATATATATATATATATATATATATATATGTGTTAGCCGAGCTTCAATATATATATATATATATATATAGCCGAGCGTTCTATATATATATGATTGGCTCTAGTAGACCATGTGACAGAGGCTTGGGGGAGAAAGGATGTGACATTGAAAGCCTGTCACATGGTACTAGAGCCAATCAGAGTTGGGATGTATTTCCCACGCTCTGATTGGCTAACGTACCATGTGAGGCCGGCCATCTTTCTTTTCATGACGTCATCTTAAAGGCAATTGAAGCACAGCCATTCTGATTGGCTGTGCTTTCATTACCTTTAAATGACGTCATCATTTTTTTATTTCTCGGCCAAAGCACATGGTTTTCACAGCCCAATCAGGGCCGTGGGAACCATATGACGAAAATGTGACGTCATAGGCTTATAAAAGTCTATGTCGTCTCATTTTGAAGGCAGATACCAAGGATGAAGGACCTCCGCAAGAAAAAGAAGACCAGGGCATGGCAGAAGAAGACAAGAAGACCCCGGAGGAGAGCCGCAGATACAAGAAAGAAGAATACAGATGAAGATGGATTACAAATAGAAGACCCGTGGATTGTTTTGGTTTTTTATTTTAATGTTTATTATTTTATGGTTTATTATTTTATGGGTTCCTGTGTGTGGATTGGTTCGAGAGTAAGCTGTTCAATGGGAGTCGGTGAGTGGGTCAAGTAATGGTAAGTGAACAAAAGAAATGTATTTTATTTAACTTGTTCTTTTTTTGTTTTTGTTTTTTACATGTGTTTTTTTTTTTGTACATCATTTCTTGCCACTGTATATATTTATGTATGTATGTCTAGATCGATATATATGTAATGGGTATTCCCCCCCCCAATCGCAGATAGAGTGTGGGTGCGGAGAACATACGGTGTTACCAGGTGTGGTGCTTTACCTGTTGGCTCGCAGGAGGGCTTAGCTTCCGTCACGGGGAACCTGGGCAATTATATTAAGAGTAACATGGTACTCGGTGCAGCGCCTCCACCTGCGATGGTTCCTAGCAGAGCAGGAATTGTTCCTCGCAGGACACATACAAATACTCACACACCTTAAGTATGATAACCAATACTTTTTACTTAAGGAAACATAACACTCCATAAACATGCACAGAATGACGGTTGTCCTTCTCTGGAGGAGACACTAACTAATGCGCCTCACAGGACGCTTCCCCAACACAGGATGATCCCACCCAGTGTCCAGTAGTTCCCACCCAATGTCCCGCACTCTTGGAGAGAATGTGGGTGACTGCGCAGTCACTATTAAACTAAGGGCCCGTTGGTGCACTTGTTGATTTAATAGTACCTGCCCGAGCACTCCCATGCTCGGATCTCCAACTGGCTTCACAAAGGATCCGGCGACCGAAGAACACCGGAACCACCTCCAGGACGATCCCACCCGGAGGACTGCTGCAGCCGCAACGATGAACTGCACCCACCTCAATGCACGGAGGGCAGCGCCCGCTGAGTCCCTAACTGACTTCACAAACTACATGGACGATACTGTACTATAGGCCGTCCCTACAGCACAGCAACTTTGATGGCTTAGGGAGAAACTCCTAGGGGCCTACAGGGGTTAATAACCTGCCCCACTCCCCTAACTCTTCCCAGTCCTGACTATTACTTAACTGATCCCAGCGCCTGCAGCAACAAGCTGTGACCCACTGGATGCTTGCAGCCAACGTGCTGCACAACACTGTGCCTGCTTGTCAGACCTCACGGCACTGACAGCCGTGACCCTGACAAGACAGCACACTAACACTAAGGGCAGCGTCCCTATCTTGGGCCGGCCCTATTCAATTACCCACTAACCTGTTGGGGAGTTGGGGCCTACCTGGGGTGTGGGTACCTATCTTTGTGCAGGAGCTGCACTCACTCCCCGCACCCTTCCTTCCCTCACAGCTCCCTGGCTCCAACTGACAACATGGGCTAAGCGCGCAAAATGTATCCTTCTCTCGCCAGCGCAATCCTGCAGCCCTATTGGCTCCTATGAGGCACCTGGTGCCTCCCTCGCTATGCTCCATGGAGTTGTAGTCCCATAGAGCCTATCGCACTTGCCCTGCGCATGCGCGAGGCTTTAGGGGCCGCCTCAACCTTTCCCTGCCTTTCCCTACACTGGCGCGACGTCTCCCTAGCTCTGGGGCCTTACCTGCGCCTGCGCGATCACTGCGCATGCGCGATTCTCTTCTCAATGGCGGCGCCCTCACCGCCCGGCTCCGAGAGCGCCGGGATCCCTGTGACGCCCGTGCGGCCTTAGCAACCGGCCACACGCATCCCCGTCAACCCCCAAGCCGGGATCTGACCGCCCTCACCCCTACGATCGGCGCGCGGGGCCCCCCTGAAACTCGGCGGTACCCGCGATTGCTCCAGAGGTGAGGGGGGTGCTGACAGGCAGGGGAGACCTGGCTACATTCTCCCCCTGGTGAAACACCCAACGTCCCCGCTTGGGGAACGACAATGCAGTGCATATGTACAACTTATCACTTGTGACTTTAAACATCAGGTTACAATGCACTTCACATACGATACCCGAAGCGAGCTGAGACCATTTGTGGGGTGCCCCTAACTGATCACGTGGGGGTACCTCACTTTTGCGTCCATAAGCCTCCCCCAGAAAAATCTCTTGGAGAGCACACTTGAGGGCAACAGTCACCGGTTCCGTACTCATTCCTCCCCCTGGTGGACGGAATAGCACAGTGTCTTTTAACCAGGCCTTTACCCGGTCATCCGCGGCATGGGTGCGGTAGACAAGGAGGCCAGGACCTTTCCCGCGGTCCACTACCTGGCGAATGGGGCGCTCCTTTTTGGGCTGAAAGGAGGCAAATTTCCATAAATCCCTCTCCATACAGTCTTTGTCTCTACAAACTTGTGAATCCTCCACTGGGAAGCAAGCAACTGGCAATGTCTCTGTTTCACCCTGCAGGGGGTAAAGGGTAGATACCTTACCACTGCGGTGATTCCCGGTGGCCAACAGGTCCTCGGGGACGCTGTCAGTTCCCACCTCGGCTGTCTTGGGGCCTGTCCACAACACTTCTGGGACAGTCCACTCACTGGCTTGAAACTCGAGAGCGTTGGATCCCAGTCCTGGGACAATTTGGGTTGGAGCGCACGGGCTCTCACTCAGATCCGGAACCTTAATTCTGGCCTTTTTCACGATCACCTCCATCGGAGCCTGTGGGGAGGTAGTAGGTTCCTCACCACTCCGCTGGCTTGCGATGAGCTTCTCTTCATCTGGAACACTGTCAGGTAGGTATGGGTCCACTCGCACCACCGGACAGCTACCTTCTAAGGAGGACACCTCCGCCAGGACGCGATGCAGAGGGGAGCCCATCGCCCTCGTGACCAGACTTAAGGAGCTATCATGCTCCGCGGTCACCTGGAGGCTCACCCCCAACACCCCTGGGGCAGTCAACTCATCCTCGTCTTCGTTCGGTACGGGTCCCCATTCTAGGACCGATGGTACCATTGGAATAAGCCGGATAGGCCATTGTACGGCACACGGGCCCACAGCAGGGTCCGCAACATCTGGATACACCTCCTCTAGGGCACACGGGCCCACATCAGGCTCTGTATCCGCTGAAATAGTTAGTCCGATGACTTCACTAGAGTGGTCCTCCAGCAGGCGCATCACCACGAGTGGTTGGTCGCTGGAATCACTTAAGGAAGATGGGGGCATAGACACCTTACCCTGTGATTCCTCCGTCTCTTCTGTATCACCGCTGGGGTGGTTCGCCGGTAGGCGCATCGCCACCAATGTTTCGCTTGGTCCCGTAGCTAGCTGGGCAGGTGATTCCTGCTCTGGAACCGGGTCAAGAATGTTCACTTGGGCACACGGGCCCTCCACACCCTCCACAGCTGGTCGTTGGTTGTGGGAAGCCCTAAGTAACTTCTCTCTGAAGAAAGACTTAACTTCAGCACAACTCATAGTAACATATAGGTCAGACTTCTCCTCCTCCTCTGAGGATATCACGATCGGATCCCCCGAAATTTCTATGAGAGGGGTAGATAGGTTAGCTATACTGACCGATTCATCGCCCTCTGCTGGTTCTACAGGCTGGGGCATAATAGGCTTCAAGAACCGGGCACCGCAACCGTCACATTGAGGCTCCCACGCCAATGCCGCTCTCGAACAGTCACATGTAGGGCTAAAATACTGTATGCTCAGCTCTCCGTCCACTGTGCCGGTCTTGAAATCCAGCAGTAGCTGAAACAGGTCGGCTCCCTGGATATAAGCTTTTTGCAGGCAAGTGCACATTAGTGTAAGGGCTTTCACTCCTGGCACATGCCAGGGCACATACACATTAGGGTGTATGTCCTGACAATCTCTCTCTTCCTCATACATCATCTCATCCTCAGAGAAGAAAGAGCCTATTACTGCATCAAAATATGGTTGCAAATCCCAGGGCTTGCTCCCCCTGGTGAAATGTGAAGGAAGGGCAATTCCTACAAGGGAGGGGTTCTGGCTCCATGCTGAGTCACTCACATCACAGGGAGGGGCTCTGATTTTCGCGCCAAACCCGGACAGATTTCTGCAAAGTCCTTCTGCACCTCTAGCGCGGTACCACGTGCACGCTGCCCACCTGGGGAAAGTTGCCATGGCGCTGGGTCAGAGTATACTAAAGGGTAGCCCTCAGGCGGAGCCCCGGGCATAAACAGTGCGGACGGTGAATCTGCCAGGCATATATCCGCACGGTGGGTTACCACAAAAAGTATGGTTTTCCATGCGAACGTGGGATCTTGTTTTTCACCTAAGACACATGCGTACGGCCACGCTGGAATTTTGCACATATACTCCCTGACCTTGTCCGTGATTATAGTTGCGGGAAGGCCTCCTACCGCCACCACCTGGCCAGGTTTCAGATATCTCCTCAAAGCCCAGGCAAGGACCTCGTGTCCGGACTTTACAAACATGGTAAAAAAAATAGGAATTGGACAATTTGGAAAAAAATGGAACAGGGCACCCCAGGTCTATCTCAGCAGCGCCTCCAAATGTAACGGGTATTCCCCCCCCAATCGCAGATAGAGTGTGGGTGCGGAGAACATACGGTGTTACCAGGTGTGGTGCTTTACCTGTTGGCTCACAAGGAGGGCTGAGCTTCCGCCACGGGGAACCTGGGCAATTATATTAAGAGTAACATGGTACTCGGTGCAGCGCCTCCACCTGCGATGGTTCCTAGCAGAGCAGGAATTGTTCCTCGCAGGACACATACAAATACTCACACACCTTAAGTATGATAACCAATACTTGGATATTGAGGTAGACCCTCAATTACTAGTGCTGCAAAGCATATGACCCACTTGTGAAAATAAATGCTGCATCCGGATCTATGATGATGTTCTGTGTGGAGCTTTTAGCATTAACCCCTAATTGGAACAAGATCTTGCTAGGGAAATAAGGGATGTCAGGGAAAGGTCCTGAGACCCTCCTAGACCCCTTAATAAATCTAGCAACTTATGATCTATTGAACCTGGGGCAGCTCCCACAAATAATGAATGAGATGTACTCACATCAGTCCATGACTGCTACCGGATCAGTGTGCTCCTTGCTGTGGGTAGATACAAGCAGAAGAATCACCCTTACCGGAGGAAGGAGGGCGAATCAGCAGGCACCACTGTGCAGGAAAGGATTGCAGATGGCTGGACTGGGCTAAAAATTCTTTATTTGGACATGGATTCAAAAACCAAGAGGAGGGGGGCAATCCCCTGCGCCTCTAACGCGTTTCACCCAAGCATAGGCTTTTTCAAAGAGTCTTTGAAAAAGCCCATGCTTGGGTGAAACGCGTTAGAGGCGCAGGGGATTGCCCCCCTCCTCTTGGTTTTTTAATCCAAGTCCAAATAAAGAATTTTTAGCCCAGTCCAGCCATCTGCAATCCTTTCCTGCACAGTGGTGCCTGCTGATTCGCCCTCCCTCCTCCGGTAAGGGTGATTCTTCTGCTGATAACCAATACTGTTTACTTAAGGAAACATAACACTCCATAAACATGCACAGAATGACGGGTGTCCCTCTCTGGAGGAGACACTAACTAATGCGCCTCACAGGACGCTTCCCCACCACAGGATGATCCCACCCAGTGTCCAGTAGTTCCCACCCAATGTCCCGCACTCTTGGAGAGAATGTGGGTGACTGCGCAGTCACTATTAAACTAAGGGCCCGTTGGTGCACTTGTTGATTTAATAGTACCTGCCCGAGCACTCCCATGCTCGGATCTCCAACTGGCTTCACAAAGGATCCAGCGACCGAAGAACACCGGAACCACCTCCAGGACGATCCCACCCGGAGGACTGCTGCAGCCGCAACGATGAACTGCACCCACCTCAATGCACGGAGGGCAGCGCCCGCTGAGTCCCTAACTGACTTCACAAACTACATGGACGATACTGTACTATAGGCCGTCCCTACAGCACAGCAACTTTGATGGCTTAGGGAGAAACTCCTAGGGGCCTACAGGGGTTAATAACCTGCCCCACTCCCCTAACTCTTCCCAGTCCTGACTATTACTTAACTGATCCCAGCGCCTGCAGCAACAAGCTGTGACCCACTGGATGCTTGCAGCCAACGTGCTGCACAACACTGTGCCTGCTTGTCAGACCTCACGGCACTGACAGCCGTGACCCTGACAAGACAGCACACTAACACTAAGGGCAGCGTCCCTATCTTGGGCCGGCCCTATTCAATTACCCACTAACCTGTTGGGGAGTTGGGGCCTACCTGGGGTGTGGGTACCTATCTTTGTGCAGGAGCTGCACTCACTCCCCGCACCCTTCCTTCCCTCACAGCTCCCTGGCTCCAACTGACAACGTGGGCTAAGCGCGCAAAATGTATCCTTCTCTCGCCAGCGCAATCCTGCAGCCCTATTGGCTCCTATGAGGCACCTGGTGCCTCCCTCGCTATGCTCCATGGAGTTGTAGTCCCATAGAGCCTATCGCACTTGCCCTGCGCATGCGCGAGGCTTT